>NC_142810.1:7700538-7876650 GCF_049724085.1 Artemia sp. Qi Xiang Cuo
GTACATGTAGTTGCTGGAAGACAAAGAGTGATTTTAGTGGCTTTTGAGATTGAAGGTAGAAAGAAGGCGTGCTCGTGCTCTAGGAGATCAATCAAAAGCATCTTATCAAGGTCTACAGTCACTTTAGTGTTTTTCCAGAGGTCATACCATGTTGCCGACTAATTAATAAAATTGTCCAAAAATTTGGCATACATTTTGTATACATTCTTCATCGATCCCATATATTCATATTTTTGCGTTTTTAGCAAAATTTTAGGGTGCAGTTTAAATATCTCAAAT
Source organism: Artemia sp. Qi Xiang Cuo (assembly GCF_049724085.1). Taxonomy (NCBI): domain Eukaryota; kingdom Metazoa; phylum Arthropoda; class Branchiopoda; order Anostraca; family Artemiidae; genus Artemia; species Artemia sp. Qi Xiang Cuo. The sequence goes on from NC_142810.1 coordinate 7,700,818, forward strand.
GCCGTTTGGTTCGTTTCAGAAAACCGTTCCATCAAAGATTCAATAACTGAATCTAAGTATGGGAAAAATATTGATTTTCTAAAATAGTCCTGAATTATTTCGTGTGGTTGATTAGCCCTGTGAGATTGTTTACTGAGTATTCTTGCCATTATGAGTGTTATTTCTATGACTTCGGACTTACGCTGCACAGCCACCGTAGTTTCTTTGAATAGAAGTTCACTAATGCTTTGGTCGGCTCGAAAAAGGATGGTTAACTGTCGAATGTGGCTCGATACTTTCAGTAGATCGACTTCTACTCCCTGCAGCATCTGGGTGACTACCTCGCGCTTGCTGGAATACCTAGAAATTATTTCTGAGCAGACGAGAAATTTCATGGTCGTGATGGCACAGTAGATCTGATAAGCTTTTTGCTTTGTGTCCCTATTTCCTTCCAACGATAACTTTTCCAGGGATTGTGCAATATTAGTAAACGTAGTATTAAATTTTCTAATCGCACAGTATTTTTCAGTCCATCTTTTTTCGCATAGCCTATGTAAAGTGACACCTGCAACTGCAGGCCTCTGACCATTCTCACGAAAGAACTTGATGATTTCTTTAATTATTCCCACGGTGTTTCTTAAATGTGAAATATTATTTAACTCGTTAATAATTAAGTTTAGGAGATGGCTGGAACAGTGAAAATACTGGGCCGTGGGACATGCATCGGAAATTTTTTTATGCACCCCTGAACTATGGCCAGCCATTGTACTGCAGCCGTCAAACCCTTGCCCAACGGTATCGATAAGGTCAAGCCCCCACTCAGAAAATTTTTCCTTTATTGCGCTCGCGCTGTTCTGGGCATTTGGGCGGTTTAATAATGGAGCGAAGCCGAGGAAATCTTCCCTGATACACATCGTACTGCTCTCAAAATATCGCACACCCAAAGTTAGTTGTTTGACTCCAGCCACATTCATGGTCTTATCAGCTAAAATGGAAAACATCTCATTTTTCTTACCATCTTCAATTATTGTAGACCTTAAGGATGTGGCACAAATATCAATAATTTCATTTTGGGTCCTATGAGACATATAGCTTGCGTTTTTCGTGCCATCATTCAAATGATGCAGTAAAACTAATTCGTCGGCTTCCTGCCTGAATTTTAATAAATCATTAAAAACAGCAGTTTTTTCGGTTTTTCCTCTCAGTGGCAGGTCGTGTATTGCACATATAATTATTGTTGATATGATGGATTTGAGTTTTCTGATTTTCTTCTGTTTGCTGGGCCAAATCCTGGTTAAGAAGTACATTCATACCTTTTTTCTTATTATTAATAATTGATAATAAGTTGCTTGACATTTCAACAGCCTCTTGGTGCCACTTACAGCTGGAATGAGCCTTGGCATTTTCTTGAAATTGCTTGAATTTGCTGAAAGGTCAGGATCATGAACCCACCTTGTACACCTCTATCAACATTATGCTTAAAAAAACGCATGGTACACATAATGCACCTTTCTGTACATTTGAATATGCAAGCCAATTTTACTTAGCCAGCCACTCATGAGTAAATGTCCGCTTTCCTAGAGCAACATCGCCTTTAAAATTGTCGTTTTTGTCAGGCCTCCATGATTTGCTGAGCAGCAAGAACCTTGTTTCGTCGTCAATTTCTCGTTTAATATACAACCCTATATTCAACGAATCAGAGCTGTATTCTGTTTCTAATTTGACATCTTGCACAGAGATACTTTCAGGAACTGATGATGTACTAGGAACAGGGTCCAAAAGATCATCTGTTTTCAAACGTTTGCTGAAAAAATGTCTGATGTCCATTATATTCTCTATATCCCTCAGACGAAGACACGTGCAAGGAGCACATTCAATTAGTATAGCATTACTACAGCCTAACAGAGATCCATTAAGCATTTAATGGAAGAAATTGAAGAAGAAGAAGAAGAAGTTGTCGTAGAAACTTCAAAAAGGGCTCATTCGATTGAAACTGAGACACACACACAAAAAAACACACAAAAACACAAACACAAACAAAAAAACAAACAGACACACACACACACACAAAAAAACACACAAAAACAAACAAACAAACACAAACAATCACACAAACACACAAAAAAAACAAACAAAAACAAAACACAATCACACACAAACACAAACACAAACACACACACAAACACACACACAAAAAAACACACACACAAACACACACACACACAAAAACACACACAAAAACACATACACTAACACACTCACAAACACACACACACACAAAAATACACACATAAACACACACACACACACACACACACACAAAAACTGACACAAACACACACACAAACAAAAACACACACACAAACACACACACACAAAAAAAACACACACAAAAACACAAAAACAAAAAAACAAACAAACACACACAAACAAACACACACACAAACACACAAGCATACACAAACCAACACTCACAAACACAGACACACAAACTCACACACAAACTAACAAACACAAACACACACACACAAACTTACATACACAAACACACACACACAACTACACACACAAACACAAACACAAACACACACACAAACAAAAACACACAAAACAACACAAAAAAACAACAAAAAACAAAAACAAAAACAAACACACACACTCACACAAACACACAGACACAAACACACACACAAACACACAAAAAAAAATACTTTAAAAAATACACAAACAAACACACACGCACAAACATTCAAAAACACACACAAACACATTCAAATAAACACAAACACACAAACAGAGCACAGAAATCGATATCTATCATCTTATATTTGAAGTCCTTGAGTCAAAAGATCTACTGAAAGATATCTGAGAATATCTAATAAATAAGAGACGACCAAGCCAGTAGCTCTGTAGCCCACCGATTGAAGCAAAAAGAAAAGGGCTAAATAGTACTAACTGAATAGCCCGCCTGCTGTGAATTAGAAGAAGAAAAAGAAATTAGCGATTTTTCCGGCCCAGTTTTCCAGAAAATTAAATTAGAAAACTTTACCACATCTTGAAAGCGAGTATCAAGAAGAATCAGAGGCAAGCTATAGCGTTGCCTGTAGTAAAGGCCATACGGCTCCAATGTTTTATTATTAGTTATTTATTTTTCTTCCCAGAGGCACTTCACATGGAAGGAGTCGTCATAGAAACAAAGGGGAATCATTCGATTGGACATCGAGAGTTCTAGTGCCCTTTTGATTAGTCAAAAGTGATTGGAGGGCAACTAGCCCCCCCCCCCACAACTATCATCCCCCAAACACATCCAATCAAAATTTTGAGTTAGTCATTTTGTTCAGTGTTGTAGATTTCCAGATAGAAATTTTGTTTTTGTGGAGGACACTCCCCCACAACCCTCAGCGCAAGGGTTTTAAGTTATGCCCCGGGGCCATATAAGGTTTTTATAGAAGGCGTTGTTGTAGAAACCTCAAAACAGGCTTATTCGATTGGAAATTCAAAGGTAAAGTGTCCTTTTTAATAGTCGAAAGTGATTGGAGGGCAACTAGCCCCCCCTCCCACGCCCATCATTCCCCCAAACACAACCAAACAAAATTTTGAGATATCTATTCTATTCAGCGTAGTTGATCTCCAGATAGAAAATATGTTTTGAGGAGGACCTTCCCCCACAACTCTCAGGGCAAGGGTTTTAGGTTATGCCCAGGGGGCATATAAGGTTTTTATAGAAGGCATTGTCGTAAAAACTTCAAAAAAGGCTCATTCGATTGGAAATTCAAAGGGCTCGTGCCCTTTTTAATAGTCGAAAGTGATTGGAGGGCAACTAGCCCCCCCCCCCACGCCCATTATTTATCCAAACATATCCAATAAAAAATTTTGAGATAGCCATTTTGTTCAGCGTAGTTAATTTCCAGATAGAAAATATATTTTTGAGGAGGAGAATCCCCCACAATCCTCAAGGCAAGAGTTCTAAGTTATGCCCTGGGGGCATGAATGTTTCTTATGGAAGGAATGCTCTTATAAACTTCTGAGGGGGCTCATTTGATTGGAAATAGAAAGTTCTAGTTCACTTTTTAAGCGTCAAAAGATATTGGAGGATAACAAGCTTCTCCCCCCAAACCCTTTTTTCCCAAATGTATCCAATAAAAATTTTAAGATACCTATTTTTTTAAAAATAGTTCAAAGATCATACAACAAAAATTTCTATGAATGGGTCTTATGGAAGAGATGCTGGTATTAGCTTCAAAGAGGGGTCATTTGATTGGAAATTGACAGTTCTAGTTCATTTTTTAAGAGTCAAAAGAGATTGGAGCGCACCTAGCCCCCCCCCCTCCTCCACGCCTTTTTTCCTCAAACCCATCCGATAAGAAATTTAAGATAGATTTTTTTTAAATAGTTAAAAGACCATATAAAGAAAACTAAGGGGTCAACACCCCCCCCCCCGGGCCCGAGAGCAGGTGTTGTAATTTATGCCCGGGGGAAATATATGGTTCTTATTGAAGGGATGCTCTTAAGAAATTCAGAGATGGCTCATTTGATTGTAAATTGAAAATTCTAGTTCAGTTTTTTAGAGTCAAAAGAGATTGGGGGGCAACTAGTCCCCACCTCCCTTACCTCTCTTTTTCCCCAAATGCATCCAATAAAATTTTGAGATGGCCATTAAGTTAAAAAATGCTCGAAAGTCACATAAAAAAACTCAGGTGTCGTCACAACCCCCCAGGGCCCAGGGGCAGGCGTTGTAAGTGTAGCCCTGGGGCATATATAGTTCTTATGAAAGGAATGCTCGTATAAACTTCAGAGAGAGCTCATTTAATTGGAAATTGCAAGTTGGAGCTCACTTTTAATAGACAAAAGAGATCCAAGGGCAGCTATCCCCCCCTCCCCCAAGCCTTCTTTTTCCAAACCCATCTGATGAAAATTTTGAGATTAACATTTTTTTAAATAGTTCAAAGGTCGGATAAGAAAAACTCCGGTGTCAATACAACCCCCGAGGGCCCAGGGGAAGGTGTTCTAATTTATGCCCTACAGGCATGTATGGTTCTTATGAAAGGGATGCTTGAATAAACTTCATAGAGGGCTCATTTGATTGGAAATTGAAAGTTTTAGTTCACTTTTTAAGAGTCAAGAGAGTAAGGGCAATTAGCCCCCCTCGCCCTTTTTCCCCAGACCCATCCACTACAGATTTTGAGATAGCCAGTTTTTCGGAAATTGTTCAAAAATTAAATAACAAAAACTCTTCCAGGGCCCGGGGGATAGGCGCTGTAAGTATTGTCCTGGGGGCGTATATGGTTCTTATGAAAGGGATGCTCGTATAAACTTCAGAGACGGTTCATTTGATTGGAAATTGAAAGTTCTAGTTCAATTCTTAAGAGTCAAAATATATCCGAGGGCAACTAGCCCCCCCACACACACAACCTTTTTCCCCGAGTCTATCCAATAAATTTTTTATAATAGCCATTTCATTAAAAATAGTTCAATGTTTAGATAAGAAAAGTTCCTGTGTCGACACATCCCCCTGGGCCCGGAGGCAGCCGTTATGAGTAATGCTCTAGGGGCATATATAGTTCTTATGGAAGGAAGGTTCGTATAAATTTCGGAGGGGGCTCATTTGATCGGGAATTGAAATCTCATGTTCACTTTTTAAGAGGCAAAAGAGATCGGAGGGCAACTAGCCCTCTCCCGTCTCCACGCCCTAAATGTATCTGATAAAAATTTTGAGGTAGTCATTTTGTTAAAATAAGTATAAAGGTCAGATAACAAAAATTCCAGGGTCGACAAATGTTGTACAAACATAATATTTGTCGTATAATTCATTTTAAATTAATAAACAAATCTTAAAACGAATGAAACTTAAAATGAATATGCAAATCAAGCTTGAAACGAACCAAAATCACTACAAACAATAGTTTGGGAATGACCTCCTTCTCTCACAGTAAAAGTCTAAAACCTACTGCGTCATTGGTGGTTTACTGAAAACTATATGTGTCTATAACAGTCTTGGAAACTATAAACAACATCAAATTGAATATTTGATGTATAATGATATTAGTTGTTGAAAGATTCGTCAATTCAAGAATTTATTTCACAGTAATTGTATTTTTATTTTCAATGCTGTAAGAACTGGAAAAGAGAATATTTGTAATATAATTCGTTTTCAGTTAAGTGCCAATGACGCAGTAGGCTTTTATTTACAGTTAGGAAAGGAGGCAGTATTCAAACACTTGTTTGTAGTGAAAATATATTCGTCTTTAACAACCTTCAAAAGAGCTAATAAAATAAACTAAATATTTGATGTATAATGATATCAATTGCTGAAAGCTCATCAGTTCAAAATGTTAATATAATTTTAATGTTTATTTTCAATATTAAGTACAAAAGAAAATATTTGTCATAAAATTGGTTTTCAGAAAAGCGCCAATGACGCAGTAGGTTTTAGACTTTTACAGTGAGAGAAGGAGGTCAGTAGTAATGTATCTATTGATTGAAAATACACATGAAATTACACAAGAATATGCAGTACAGTTTCACGTGCACATTGTAAAAAGCGTGCAAACCTTTACAGACACCTGTTCAAATTCTTTGAAGTATTTGCTATCAGACTGGTTATTCTGATTTTTTGGACAATTGCCTTAGCTCGAGAGTATTTTGTTATTAATGCGTCGTTGCTAATTAAGAAATTGGATGCTACTATCAGAATTCTTTGATTGACATTTTCAAAAAGGGAAAAGGGATTTGCGAATTGGACTGTACGAACGATCTTATTTGAACAATAGGGAAAAAAACAGAGCTAGATAACATTTGCAAATTGAATCGTATGAAGGTGGAGAAAAAAAAGAGGTCAACTGATTAGCAGTTAAGGTAACCCCGAAGGGCTTGTTAACTCAGGCAATTTATTATAAATTTGAGACAACATCAATCTATGAAAATGGTTAACGATGATAGAATGACATTGTGAGATGACCTAGCGTTACCTCACCGATGTGTTCTGTATAATACACAAGTGGTGTTTGAACAGTTTTGTCAATTTAAGATAGGGTCTAACGTTATAGTATACTAAAAAGATGATACTAAGAGAGAAGTAGATGGCAAGAAAATAATTTTAATAACAGATAGCTTTACTTCTTCGATGTGTTCTGTATAATACACAATTGGAGGGGTGAAGGCAGCGGGGTGTCTTAGAGTACTTATAGTGCTGTACTGTGGGCCGAATTGCGTGCGAAAAAACTCAAATGAATGCGTTGAAATAGAATTTTTAACTAGAAATGGTTGAAAAGTGTTTTGGGGGAGATGGGTTGATGGCAGCGGGGTGTCTTAGAGTACTTATAGTGCTCTACTGTGGGCCAAATTGCTTGCGAAAAAAAAACAAATGAATGAGTTGAAATAAAAATTTTAAGAGTGTTTTGGGGGAGATGGGTCGATGACAGAGGGGTGTCTCTGTCATCGTTTGTTTTTAGCAATTTCCAGAGCTTCTCTGATTTTCTGCTTTAAGATTTGTGGAACAATAGCAATAAGTTGAGCCTGAAAACATTTTTGAAAACCCTTCTCACTCCGTTGATTTTGACCAGGCTCAACTTATTGCTATTGTTCCACAACTCTTAAAGCAGAAAATCAGAGAAGCTATGGAAATTGCTAAAAACAAACCAGACATTAATAAAGACAATGGAGAGTTCCGCATCAGTGAAATTTGGGAACCCATTACCCATAGGCTAAGAACTCGCAAAAAACTCCACCCTGCTTCTATAGACCCAAACTTTTTGAGATCTTCTAGGATAGCGGCCATCAATGCCTCTACCAAAATTCGGCCCATATTACAACAATAATTCCAGGTTCGACTTATTATTAGTTTTTTTCAGTGATTTTAGTTTTATTTTATTTAGTGATTTTATATTCTGGCAGGAGTCTTGAATTTTAACCTGATGATGACAGGCACTGGTCCTGTCGAAATTATCGTTCCAAGATAACACAATACCTGACATCCTTAGCTTAGGTAAGCTTATTACCATTATCATGTACAAGAGTCAGGTTGGCCTCAGAGAAAATACTCATAATGATGAGGACTGATGGTTCACATTCAATATTTTTTTTCATAAAAATAAAGTTTTTTTTTTAAACTTCAAAATTATTCAGCTTTATTTATTTATTTATTTATTTTTTTTTTGTACGTATCTGAAAATGACAAAATATGCTTACGGCTCTAACAATTGTACTCTATGATTGCTCAGAGACACGATGTGGCTTTCCCACTGGTATTCTATGTCGGGTTATCGACACTACCTAGTCTATTGCATGTATTAAATCAGTATTTTTTACGCAGTGGAACGATAAACACATAAGTCATTTCTCTAAAAAAAAGTGAAGATAGAGCATTTTAATAAAGTGTGTTCACATAACAATGTTATTGTAGCATTGAATGCCGATAAGGAGAAGTATTTAAACTATGAAACAATTACAAGTCGTAGCACTATTGGAAATGTATGCATGCATTGTCATGACAGTAAGGAATTAAGTTTCTTTGGAATACCGAAAAAATTCAACTCTTATGTTGGTGATTATGTGAGATTGAGATCTCCAGAGATGATTGCACTCAACGAGAATGCCAACATAAAAATAATCGTTGATGATAGAGGAAAACGCCTTGCTACTGTTGCAGGTAACACATTACCTACTGATACATCCAATCGTCAGCTTTCGGGTATTAGCATTCACCGGAAGGTCAAAAAAAGAAATGCCTACTCTTCTACTAATATCATAAACCATATCTTGTCTACATGCCGAAACTGTTACCTGTGTAAAAATAATGTGATAATAGACAGTGAAATTGCCAGAAAAATAAAAAGGGCATTGGCAGAAAATATCACTATGGAATATAAAGATGAATCGATGAAAAACAAAGCACCAGCAAACGTTACTGCCATTGATCAAACAGTCAATGAACCAAATAATACAAAAGACGAAAAGAATATTGAGCCTGTTAAAGACACGCAATTAAACATTGTGTATGACTCAAAATGGAATAATGATTATTCTAGTGATTACGAACTAAGAGAAGACAATAGCTACAATATCAAGAGAGAACATGGTGAACTTTTTATGGAACAGATTCAAGATGTCCAAAGTTAATCATTGATATTAATAATGTATCATAATATATTTTTGTATTAATATTCTACATAGCATTATTTCATTAAAAATATATTATGCATTACATTGTTATGTGTTCATTATTTTCAGAGTGAGCTAGCATATCAAACGTTTAGAATGTCTATTAAAACATCGGAGATGTAAGAAAAGGAATTTGCATACATCTATTGTCAGACACATGGGATAACATTGACAAAATCTAGGTATTAGAATGAATAACTTCTTTATCAACATCCGTTGTTGGTTATCTCACTATGCTACTATGGAAAAATTGTAAGTAAGTAAGTAAGTACGTAAGTAACAAGCCCTTTCTTGAATTCACCTCTTGGATACAGAATACGTAAATTTTGTGAACGAATTTTTGAAAAAAAATTGAACAAATTCTTTATTAAAATTAATTATCGATTGATGTCATTTTCTGGACAGACAATACAGCAATTTCACAAAATCTAAGTATAAGAGTGATTAAATTTTAAATCAACATCCATTTCTCGGATAAATAGGAAAAAGTTGACAAAATCTAAGTGGTAGAGTGAATTAATTTTATTTAACAACATCTTTTGTCATATACATCAGATACAATTGACAGAATTTAATTGTCAGTGGGAATAAATTTTTTTATCAACATCCTTTGTCAGGTACATCAAATAAAATTGACAATATCTAAATTTCAGAATGAACAAATGCTTTAACAACATCGTTTATCAGATATGTCGGATAAAATTGACAAAATCTAATTATCAGAATGAGTAAATTCTATATCAGCATCCTTTTCCCGGATACATAGGATAAAATATCGGATAAAATTGACAAAATCTAAGTATCATATTGATTAAATTCTATATCAACATCCCTTTCTCGGGTAAATGGGGATAAAATTGACAAAATCTAAGTATCAGATTGATTAAATTCTATATCAGCTTCCCTTTCTCGGGTACATGGGATAAAATTGAGAAAATCTAAGTATCAGAGTGAATAATTTATTTTTTATCAACATCTTTTATCAGTTACAACAATTATAATTAACAAAATCTAAATATCAGAGTGAATAAATGCTTTTTCAATATCATTTGTCGGATTTGTTGAATAAAATATGCAAAGTCGACATAGCTTTATTTCATTTTTTAAGGTTAATTTAGACGAGGTTACGTGCGCGCACGTGCAAGCACGTAACCTCAAATAAAATAGTTTTATTTTTCGATCCTTAAATGGACTTAAGTTTCACATTTGAAGCAGAGAATTGTATTTTCTATAATTTTCTTACAAAAAAAAAATTGAGTTTAAGGTCAAAAACCCTCATCATCTCAGATTTTACGGAAATAGTTTTATTTTTCGATCCAAAAATGGACTTAAGTTTCACATTTGAACCAGAGAATTGTATTCTCCATAATTTTCTTACAAAAAACTAGAGTTTATGGTCAAAAACTCTCATTAACTCAGATTTTATAGAAATAGTTTATTTTGCGATCCAAAAATGGACTTAAGTTTCACATTTGAAAGCTACGATCATAATGAATGATACTTGTTATCAGTAAAAATGTCAATTGCCAAAAAAAAGAAAAAACAAAAAAATAAAAAAATGGGGGGGGGCACCCTTCGAGTTTGGGGATAGGAGACCTTTGGGGGTTTGATATCTCTGCTGGTTAGGGTCATTGGTGCTTATTATCCTTGATGGTTCGTATTCACATACACCTTACTACTTGATTTGCAAGGATTTCTATGGTTTGTTCTGAATTTCCTTATTAAAATTATTTTCTTGCCATCTACATCTCTCTTAGTATCAACTTTTTAGTATACTATAACGTTGGACCCTATTTTAAACTGACAACACTGTTCAAACACAACTTGTGTATTATACAGAACACATCGGAGAGGTAAAGCTAGGTCAACTCACAATGTCATTCTATCATCATTAACCATTTTCATAGATTGATGTTGTCTCAAATTTATAACAAATTGCCTGAGTTAACAAGCCCTTCGGGGTTACCTGAACTGATAATTAGTTTAACCCTTTTTTTTCTTTTTTTTTCCACCTTCATACAATCCAATTCGCAAATCCCTTACCCCCTTTTTGCAAATGTCAATCAAACAATTCTGATTTTAGCATCCAATTTTTTAATAACAAACCACTCTCGAGTTACACTCCAATCCGTAAATCCCTTACCCCTTTTTGCAAATGTCAATCAAACAATTCTCATTGTAGCATCCAATTTTAACTTGTTTGGGAAATCGCCGCTCATACTGCTCGCTTTTTTGCAATTTATAGGAATCGGAGGGGAATCCCCGCTTGTTTTGAAAGGTACCAAAGAAAGGCAAGCAAACCGTGTTTCATCACGAGTAGTGGTCCCATAGAATAGCATAGGAAGGAACCTAGCGCTATAGAATAGCATTGGAGGGAACATAAGCCCTTATAATAGCGTGGAAAGGAACATGGCGCTACAGAATAGCATGGGAGGGAACATAATCCACCCAAATCCATAATTATATGCCCTGAAAAGGTGTCAAGGAACGTAATCTCCCCAAATAGCACAGGAAGGAACATAGTCGGCTAAAATCGATAAGTAAATGCTCTGGAAAGACGCCAAGGAACATAAGGCAAGCAAATAGCATGGTAATTCCTATGGAGGCAAGCAAAGTATAACCTACACTGTACTAACTTACAAATTAGCTTACGTAACGAACTTTTATATTCGTATATTTTTATTACGTATATTAGGGGGTCCGCCATATAGTCAATACCTCGCTCTTTAGTTCAAATTTTATTCCAACTCTTTAAGAATGACCTCTTAATCACAAAGGCCGTTAATTAGAATAAATAGCTCTGAAGAAAGCAAAAAAGACTTTAGTGTAAAGAGCGAGGTAATGACTAAGAGGCGAACCCAATCATATACATAATAATTTCTGTTCGTGATGTTGCTCCTTACTTTCAGTTGAAAAAAACTCATTTTTGTATTATTGAATTTCTGATGTTTTTTTTTAAATAATTAATTAAAAACACTTTTTCCACAAAATAGTAGTAAAGTGCAAATTATGTTCTGGCCTTGGGAAGGCATAGGGGTTTTGAGACCAACTTATGTAAATTTCTGCTCGTTTTGAGTTTGACTCGGTTATTTATTGTAATTTCTGTTCGTTTTGGGTTTCATTTATTTATCGATGCTGATTTGTGGTAGTTTCATGCTTGGTAGATTATTTGATTTTATTTTTCGCTCATTTTTTGTTTAATGGAGTTCTTTACTTTTCATTGAAAAACTTATTTTGTGGAAAAAGTTTTTTTTAATTAATTTTTGCTCGTTTTATATTGGCTTAGTCTTTTCAGGGAAAAAGAAAACAATGCTTTGAATCTTTTCGTTTTTTTAAGACTTTATAGTTTGGCCTGCTGTTTGTATGCTGGAGAAAAACTTTCAGCAATTTTTAACAATATACATCCTTTTGAAAATCTGGACACAAATAGTAGTGTTTAATTTAGTTTAATACCTCCTCTAGGCGACCTGAAATGGAAAACTTGATACTATTCGCAAGAAAATCTGTTTACTTTCTTTGATAGCTTGGATACACTAACACTATTCTGATTTGATTAAATTTTAAGAGCAGAAGTAGCCCCGAAACTTTGAACATAATACCCTCAGTCGGTCTTGGGATATCGCTGAGATCCTTTATTGGGAATTAGCATTAACACAGTGCATTTTGATTTAATCTTAAGGCATTATTTAGTTTTTAAACACAATGGGAAAATGAGTGGGTGGGCGTGGGAGGGGGATTAGTTACCCTCCAATCACTGTTGACTATTAAAAAGGGCATCAGCCCTTTCTATTTTTAACCAAATGAGCCCTTTTTAAAGTTCCTACGACAACTCTTTCGATACGAAGCGCCCTTGTCTAAACAACAACAACAAAAAAATAATACATTATACTCACATCGATCTTTATAATAAAAATGTCAAGCCTTCCAATAAGTTCCAATCATTTATGACTATTAAAAAGAGCGCTAAGCATTTCGATTTCCAATCGAATGTGCCCTTTTTGAGTTTCTACGAAAATGTTTTCTAAAAACACCTTATATGCCCCCAGGGCATAAATTAAAACCCTTACCCTAGAAAGGGTTTTAATTTATAGTGTTTGAAAAGAGTTCCATGAATTCTTTTTGGGCAAGGGCTTTGCCCAAATAAAACTACTTTAACAATCAATCGTATTTCAGATCTTCTGCTTCACAGATGTTTGGCCAATGTTGGGTTAAAATTAATAATAACTTGTCTTGTTTTAATGCATGCTACCATTCTTGGCCAATTATGTTCAGGGGCGGATCCAGGATTTTTTTAAGGGGGGGGGGCGCAAAATAGGTTGATCAAAAAAACAATTTAAGGGGGGGCGCAAAAAAGTTTGATCCGATAAATTTGCGTAATGAGCAAGCTTAATTAACGCAAACTTGAGTTAATTAAGTAAGTTACACTTCTTTAGACTACGCTAGGAGGGTATCCACCCCCCACCCCCGGATCCGCCACTGGTTGTGTTCTTCCCTCTCAACGTAGAAAATTCTCAATCTGACACATTTAGAATAAAATATCTTAAATCCACAGTTAACAATTCTTTTTTAAATCAGTCCACCTCACCACGGAGAACTGTCCAAATTAAAGGTGAAGGATTCTTTTGTCAGTCAAATAAAATACGAGATTTACTATACTTCCGTGGTAAATAGAGGTCTTCAGATCTGTTGGCAGAGCCGTCAGTAGCCAAGAAGTTTTTTTTTTTTTGGGGGGGGGGGGGTACATCTTACCGACTGGTTTTTCATTTTCACCTATTGATTGAGTGATAGTGTTGTTAAAATTGCTCCGTTTTTTTACCAACGGTTACTAATATTTATGCTTTAATTTTACTTAATTTGTTTTCGTAAGGCGATTTAGATAAAATGAACATAAAAAAATCAAGCCAGTATAAAATAGTAGCTTCTCGCCTCTACTAACCCAGTTTTGTTTGCAGACAGACCAAGAGATGGGAGGCTCTCCTCCCATTTATGTGACACCTCTGCCCGATGGTTTACGGCTGTGACACGCTCTTATAGAATTGAATAACATAAGTCTTAAAGAAAAACAATTTCTGGAAGAACAAATATACTTACTTTTTAAAATAGTACTGGTACTATTCTTTGAAATTTAAAGTTATTAAAAGCAACAAAAACTTTTATAGTCAGAAGGCTTTTTACATGTAGAGTTTCTTTGTCTTAGCAGTATTCGACAGGTAATAACACACGTCTTTTTATGATCTTTAATCCTCCATGCAGAGCTTTCACTAAATTTTTAGAACATTGTAACAGAGCCATCAATTCACTTACACAACTTGCAAAATAGATACTTTGGAACAGACAAAATATCAAATTAAGTATGAAAGGCTTGAAATAAATGGGAAGAAAAATTACTTGATCTGGCCGCTTACATAATTTTTGACAATTATGAATGGCATTATTTATCAAATCTCATATTTTTTCAATTACTTTATATTCTTAGAGGTTCCTCTTTCTGTCTTGATATGTAACGAGACAAGCCTTGGCTTCCTCCATTTTTGTTTAAAATAAAAATAAAATATCTGGGGGATCATTAGACCTTAAATTAATTTTTATTGTCAATTCCCTAGATGGCCCTAAGCATGAAAAGAATATTCATAGTAAGCTCAAAATTTGTTTAAAACATTAAATTTTATTTGTAAACATAAAGAGACAAGGGAGGAATCTATTACGAGTTTGGTGACCGAAAGGAGTAGTTGACTATCATCATCCAGAATTGTATAATTTCGTGAAATTAAATTTGAAAAAACTAACAAATTGCAGGAAGAAAAATAATATTGATGCAAAAAAAATTGAATGAATAGTTTTTACATAAAAAATTTACCCTTAACATCGTGAAGAATACAATTGAAGAAGAGCATAAAAACTTCAATCATTACGATGGTACTGAAAAAAATTAAGGGGTACATTTATGTTAAACGCACTCTTTTATATATGCCAAACTGGAGACGCGACAGAAAACCCGTTTTTTATGGGTTAATTTAAGATACTGCTATACAGTAATGAATGCTTAGGGTGGTTTTAAAATACGTTGACGATATTTAAACCGCTGTTTTTGGAGTTTAGGGGGAGAAAGGGGTATCTAGGTTAGGTTGGGTTGCGTATTTGGTATATACTATTCTTCTCCCTAATCCCCCCTATTTTACAAATATATTAGCCCAAGTTTGTTTCTGGACAATCATATATTAATCCTATTTTATTTTATTTCATCAGCATTAACCAAACTAGCGCTATATAAAAGAGTTCATTTAACATAAAAGTACCAATTAAGGTCAAAAAATTATTATAATTTAACACTAATGTTAAAAATAATTTAAAAACCAAGCACTAATGCATAAAATTTAATATTTAGCATTATTATATTTTAAGCATCGTGCGTTTTACCCATACGAGTGTAAATAAAAGTAGAAATATAAGGATCAAATAAACAAGTAATTATATTTGACAATCACGACGCGTAAATGACTAATTATTAAGAGCAACTCTACTTAAAAAAACTCACGCAGCATACAGTGTTTGACCGTTTTAAAAGTCACGACATTCACCAATACAATATGATAACATAAAAGCAGAAAATTAGCACATGATTTCAACCTATAAATAGTTTCAGGTGATAAAATACAAGCATAATATCAGAAACAAAAGAAACAAACTTAAATAGTAATGTACTTATGTATTATACCGCCAACACTCAAGCGCCTCACTTACTTAGAACCTAAGTAGAACTGGTTTCTTCGTTAGTTTCTTCAGCTTAGCGTGAGACAAATAAAGACAAGTGATAGAATAGGTAGGAAATATATAATTTGGGCTATATATTTGCACATTAGGGGGGGGGGTAAAGTATTTGGACAGTGTTAAATCAGAAAACAATTCTTACTTCCTAATATGCTGAATAATTGTACCTAACACATTTTGCATGGAACCCTGCTATATTTTACCCCCCCCCCCGCCCTTAATATGCAAATATATAGCCCAAATTGTTTCTAAAGTATTATATTTTCATCATATTTTGTAATATTTCATTAGCATTGAGCGTCAGAAAAAGTTCTACTTAAAAGAAGCATTTGGGTGTTGGCGGTGCAATACATAAGTACCAATAATAATTCCTAGCTCGGGATTTAATTTTAATCCCCAATGGTTCACTGCTATATCCCCAATGCACGTAAATATATACATAAAGTATTTATTAGTCCTGTGGTTGCACAACGGACTGATTATGCGCTTGACAACACGGGGCCCATAGTTCGATTCCCGCTGCGGCAAGTTTGGGCAACATGCTTGCTACCTCTTCCCTTAAAAAATACCCAGTAACTGAAACATGAACTCCACGCCCTATGTGCCATCAATAGCACTGGAGGGTCTTCATCCTTTTTTAGTATATATTATCGAGTATGCTACCATAATAGACCCTTGATATAGCCTCTAAGGTGTTGTTTATTTTGTTAGTAATTTAAACCATTGATAAATGAGGTTAACTTAACATTTATAAGAGGGAAAACTAAAATATGCACTGGAAAACTGAAATACGTTGCCTATGCTTAGCATGGCAGTAACGAATCTAGACGAAACAATGACCACTTATAAATTCCGGGGCGCAGAAGGGGTGTCCTTCAAACTGACCACAGGAACCTCAGGATATCCTACAGGGAAGGCACGCACAAAGGACATAGCACGCTACCTTATTTTTCTTTTTCAAAGAGGCACACTTGTGCCTCTTTAAAGAGGCAACCCACCACAATGTTCAGCGATTTCCGGTCCTAGCGGTCGCAGAGAGACGGCGGTGATCGCATTTTGTAGCCTTAGCTCAAACTAAGAAACATGAAAAATTTCACCCCCCTCCGACGTTATCTTCATGGGGGAGTGGGCCAGAAGTTTCGACCCTCCCACCACAGCCCCCCTTTAGCGTTGTCCGATTGGGCTGAAATTTCAGAGGATAAGCTTTCCTAGGGCCTGGGAGCTTATCCTCAAAATTTCAGCTCAATCCCATCACTCATTCCCTGTTTTCCAAAAACCAAATATGAGGACTATATGAGTGAATGAGGACTCATTCAAAGCGGATTTTGACCTGTTAGGGCCTTTTGATATTTTCAGACCGAAAAAATTATCCCCCGAATTTACATTTACGAAAATCCTCGTTTTCCCATAAGAGCCCATGTTAATTTTTGAAATTCCTGAAAGCATAGTATTTCATTATTAAATTAGATCAAAATAGTCCTCTTAACCTGACAAGAACGACTGCAAGCTTCCAAAAATTCCAGCTCTTTCCCAGAAGTTTTTTTTTGTCGAAAAACGAAAATCTTACTTTGTATTTGCTTGCGTCGAAAATAGATTACAGAGACTAAAAATAATTACACAAGAGTCTCTGATAGTACAGTGGTCACTATTTCTGTCTGTCATGCGGAAGACCCGGGTTTGATTCCCCGTCAGAGTAAATTTTATATATCGAATTTAAAATAGTATCTCTTAAATTTAAAGTTTAAAAAGAAAACTCAGTTATTTTTTTAAATCCAATCTATTAAATTCTTCGGATCAACAGGCGTCTCGAGAAAAATATCACGGTCGGCTTTCAGCTTACAGGTA
The DNA here is from genome assembly GCF_049724085.1 of Artemia sp. Qi Xiang Cuo. Taxonomy (NCBI): domain Eukaryota; kingdom Metazoa; phylum Arthropoda; class Branchiopoda; order Anostraca; family Artemiidae; genus Artemia; species Artemia sp. Qi Xiang Cuo. The sequence goes on from NC_142810.1 coordinate 7,718,569, forward strand.
AGTCTCCACTGCTTTGATAACATGCCGTATACCCGCATGCTCGAAGAAAATTTGAAAAAAGAAAATATTACTGTGCATTTGATTTGAGTATTTAGGTATTAAAAGACTTAACACAAGAATCTTCAAAAGCGGGGGGTTTGAGGGCGGCAGCCCCCAACTTTAACTCCTGACTCGATCAGCTAACAGTTAGTCAAGCAATAATAAGTAATAAACTGTACAAAAACATGCAGAAGTTATTTGAAAAAAAACTACGTTTTCTAAAGAGTTAAAGAGGCTGAGTCACGAGTTCTTAGCTTAAAACGCACAGGGATTAGGAGGTACAGTTTGGGGATGTCACCCCCAAACCCCCCGATTTTTCAGCCTCTTTTGTCAAGATTTTTATTTTGGGGGTTTGCCGCCAACCTCAACCCCCGCATTTTCCCTTGCAAAAAAATGCTTTGTAACACGAACGAATTTTGCTTGAATTTTTTACCGTGAGTACATCCTATTGCATCTCTTTGATTAGAAACAGTACTGAGCCTGTTTGCTGGATTTTTTACAGATTTTTCCCTAACCGATAAAAGGCTATAATGTGATGAACTTAACAATTTTGAACAGAAAAAACAGGGAACAGAAGAAGGGCTCAGCATAAACAAGCAGTTTAGGTTCAGGTAGGTTCAGGTTCATCTATTTTTCCATCATACATAATCACACTGAATTCATAACTATACCTTGCACAGAGACAAGTTTGTAGTTATAACTGTAACAGACTGAGTTGTCATTGCCAAATTCTCTGAAGATTTAAAAAAAAATACCATTGAAACAGTTTCATTCGTGTTGGTACGACCAACTGATTGCAGGCTACAGGACATAAAAAAATCTTAACAAAAGAGGCTGCAAAAGCGGGGGTTTGGGGGGCGGCAGCCCCCCCCAACTGTACCTCCTAATCCCTGTACGTTTTAAGGTTCGAACTTGTGACTCAGCCTCTTTAACTCTTTAGAAAAACGAAGTTTTTTCCAAATAATTTATATATAGATCTCAACCTACCGCTTGCAAGCCGGAATATCTATACCATAAATTCAGTAATTTAATATAACCGGCAAAATATGCCAATTCATGGGTGGAGATTTCATTGATCAAACTCCCCCCTTCGATTTTCAATTTTATGATTCGCACCATATGTCTGTGTAATTTTTCATAGTCGCACATATTTTAAAAAGCATGAGCCCCTTCCCCCACCACCAAAGATATGGAACAATTTCAGTTCGTTCTAAGCTTTAATGTTGTCCCTTGCTTTAATTTTTTTAGACTATCTTTTTTTCTGTTCATTTCAGAAAAGAAACAAATAACAAAATTTATGTTCATTTTTCTAATCCTGCCTAGATCTATTCAAGATATAATGGGGACTATCGCCCTCATGAGCCCCCGGTACTTCCCTTCACACTTTACATATCAGTACTTGTAAATTGATTGGTAGCAGCCTAGATTGGAAAAATAAAAATTTGCCTTAGGATTAACACATTTTCGCTAATATTAATTTCTTCAATGCAGCAACAAGACTAAAGTAATCGAATCCCTTTGAAAGAATGAATGGTAGAATATTAGCAAAGATGAATCTGCAACTGAGGTCAATTTGTAAATGGAAGAAAATAGTTGCAAAAGTGTTTTTCCCTTTTTTCGTAGACGGAGCACATTTTATCAGGCTTGTAAATTTTGTTTGTTGACTATAAACTAAACAAATTATATGTCTTTGGGTACCGTAAAACGTCAATTTTTTAAGTATATATTATTGTAAAAACTTATTGAAAGATCTAGTTACTATGCCCATTAGTCCGGAGCGGACCCAGAATTTTTTTAGGGGGGGGAGTCAAAATTTAGCGTCAAGAGCGAGGTGTTGAGGAGGGGAACGTCCCTTTCGCATACGGAATAATATCTGTTTGTTTTAATTCTTAATGTCGCTCCTTACTTTCAGCTAAAAGTCTTTTTTTTTTTATTTAATTTCTGAAAGTTTTTGAATTAATGCAGCTTTGATTTTGGGTCACCGTGCATGAATAATTAAAATGAAATTTACCTATTAATTTTACTTTTTTTTGCTAAATGGCTTTCGTGAAATTTCGTTATGACGTAACTTACAAATTAGCTTACGTAAGGAACTTTTATGTTCGTATATTTTTATTACGTATATTAGGGGTGTTCGCCCCCTAGTCAATACCTCGCTCTTTACGCTAATGTTCAAATTTTGTTCCAACTCTTTAAGAATGACCCCTTAATCACAAAGGCCGTTAATTAGAATAAATAGCTCTGATGAAAGTACAAAAAAACTTTAGTCTAAAGAGCGAGGTAATGACTAAGGGGCGAACCCAATCATATACGTAATAATTTCTGTTCGTTTTAAATTTTGATGTTGCTCCTTACTTTCAGTCGTAAAAACTTTTTTTTGTATTATTTAATTTCTAATCGTTTTTTTAAATAATTAATTAAAAAAACTGTTTCCACAAAATAGCAGTAAAGGGCAAATTATATTCTGGCCTTGGGAAGGCATAGAGGTTTTGAGCCAAACTTATGTTAATTTCTGCTCGTTTTGAGTTTGACTCGGTTATTTATTGTAATTTCTGTTCGTTTTGGGTTTCATTTATTTATCGATGCTGATTTGTAGTAGTTTCATGCTTGGTAGATTATTTGATTATATTTTTGCTATTTTTGTTTAATGGAGTTCTTTACTTTTCTTTGAAAAACTTATTTTGTGGAAAAAGTTTTTTAATTAATTTCTGTTCGTTTTATATTGACACAGTCTTTTCAGGGAAAAAAAAAATAATGCTTTAAATCTTTTGTTTTTTTAAGACTTTATATTTTGGCCTGCTATTTTTATGCTGGAGAAAAACTTTCAGCAATTTTTAACAATATACACCCTTTTAAAAATCTGAACACTAATAGTAGTGTTTAATTTTGTTTCATACCTCCTCTAGGTGACCTGAAATGGAAAACTTGATACCATTCGCAAGAAAATCTGTTTAATTTCTTTGATAGCTTGGATACACTTACGCTATTTTGTGTTGGTTAAATTTTAAGAGCAGAAGTAGCCCCAAAAGTTTGAACATAATACCCTCAGTCGGTCTTGGGATACTGCTGAAATCAATTATTCGGAATTAGCATTAACACAGTGCATTTTGATTTAATCTTAAAACAATATTTAGTTTTTAAACATAATGGGAAAATGAGAGGGTAGGCGTGGGAGGGGGATTAGTTTCCCTCCAATCACTTTCGACTATTAAAAAGGGCATCAGCCCTTTCTATTTTAAATCTAATGAGCCCTTTTCAAAGTTCCTACGACAACTCCTTCGATACTAAGTGCCCTTGTCTAAAAAAAAATAAAAAAATAATACATTATACCCACATCAATCTTTACTATAAAAATGTAAGGACTTCCAATCATTTCCGACTATTAAAAAGGGCACTAGGCCTTTCGATTTCCTATCGAATGAGCCCTTTTTGAGTTTCTACGACAACGCTTTCTAAAAACACCTGTTATGCCCCCAGGGCATAAATTACAACCCTTACATTAAGGGCTGTTAGGGTGGTTGTCATCCTCTAAGATCTAATTTCCAGAACTTTCAACTACGTTTAACAAAATGGCTAACTCAAAATTTTGATTGGATGTGTTTTGGGAAATGGTGGGTGTGAGAGGGGCGTTAGTCGCTCTCCAATAACCTTCAGTTATTAAGAAAGGCACTAGCCCTTTCAATTTCCAGTCAAATGAGCCCTTTTAAAGTTTCTACGACAACGCTTTCAATAAAAACCTTATATGCCCCCAGGGCATAACTTATAACCCTTGCCCTGAGAGCTGGGGGGGGGGGTTGTCATCCTCAAAGACCTAATTTTCAGAACTTTCAAATACGTTGAGCAAAATGGCTATCTCAAAATTTTGATTGGCTGTTTTGGGGGAATGGTGGGCGAAAGAGGGGGGCTAGTTACCCTTCAATCACTTTCGACTATTAAAAAGGGCACTAAACCTCTCAATTTCCAATTGAATGAGCCCCTTTTGAAGTTTTTACAACAACTCTATCCATTAAAACCTTATATGCCCCCAGGGCATAACTTACAACCTTTGCCCTTGGGGATCTGGGGGGTTTGTCATCCGTAAATACATAACTTCCAGAACTCTCAACTACGTTAAACAAAATGGCTATCTATAAACTTTGTTTGAATGTTCTTGGGGAAATGGTGGGGGTGAGAGGGGGTTGATTACTCTCCACTCACTTTCGACTATTAAAAAGGACAATTTCCAATCAAATGAGTTGTTTTTGAAATTTCTGCAACAACTTTCTATATAAACCCTATATGCCCCCAGGGCATAACTTACAACTAGCATTAAGAGCTGTGAGTAGTCTATCCCTGATTTGAGCAAAATATATTTTCCGTAAAATTTCTTTCGCCTAACTAACAACTTTGAAAGACTGTAAAAAGATCCTAAAACTGCAGTTTAAAGTATTACGCAGAATGAAAATATTATACTGGTGACGGTACCAGAATAATATTTGTGAGGGGATTGGATGTTGAATACGTTTGAAGATAGACGTCAATTCTTGGGCGGGAAATTCAAATAACGATGAAACGTGGATGCGTCAACACGTTATCTCAGAACTTTGGTGAATTGCTTTGGCCTAAAATATTTGTCGTAGATCCTACTAATCCACCAGAACGTTTTCAAAGAAATAATACTAGGCATATTGACAATTAGCTGTTAGTTACAACTAGAAACCACGTTTCACCGTACCTCAAATTAAGCGTTTTGATTTTTGCGGCATAACTGTGCAGCCCTATATTGTATAGTCTAAAAACCGTGTTCTGGAATTTTTCGGGATTTTCTTAGAAAAAAAATCAGGATTTTATTTTTGAGCTGGTTGCAACCCTGATTTCCATTAAGTTAGTTAAACAATTTTTGTAAAGCTGGTGAGTCTAGAAAGAAGGTAACTCTGAATCCAGGCCACAGCTTAAATATTTCTCAACTTGCTTAAGGGGTCTATACGGTGTAAAAAAGAATATGGCTACTGATTCATTCTATTGATCGTGTTCTAGCTTAGACCAGATAAAGTGCAAAGACGTTATCATTTTGATTTATAATAAAATTATCAGACAAAGTCAAGTTAAACTGTCGGCAGGACTAAATAATGATACAATAAACAGGCTGAATATTTGAACAAATTCCCGCTTGAAAGACAGTTTATTCAAAGACAAATTATTACAACATAATTTAGCTAGGATAAAGGTGGATATATCTCTTGATATTTTTTCTTTATAGCCTACTATTTCATAATTCAATAATGGATTCTGGGCCAAACTGCATTAATAACCCCTAAAAGAGCTCAAAATAGTCCGAGGTAACCAAGATTTTAAAAATATTTTTTTTTTAAATTGGCTCATGGGAAAAAATTGCCATTTCTAGATGATTTATGAGTGTTATTTAGGACTTCCCTCCCTTAGTCTTAACAGTGTAATTGTGATTAGACCATCTCCCCTTTCCCTGAAGAGTTAAATATTCATTGAATTAAAGAAAAATCTGTCTCTGAGTCAGAAATTGCCCAAATGTTAAAAATGATATCAATATGTCTTTTCGCCAATCAATATATATCCGGGATTTTTGTTTGGGGCCTCGGAGAGGGGGGAGGTATATTTGCCTGGGGTCTACAAAAACTTAAAAAAAACACATCAAAATTTATCCAAGTGAATTTTTATTACTTTATTAATAGTCATACCAAAATTTAGAGGGGGGGGGTTCAAACTCAAAACTATCCCTTTTGATTGGTCTCCCTTTCAATGGCCTTTGTGTTTTATTAAAATTTCTTTTTTGGCTCGGGGCATGACAACAAGGGATTGCAATTTCCTTTAATTGTGGTGTTGAAAAAAAGTTTGCTGAAAATTTAATAGTATAGGAATTGAAATTTGTTCGTAAGCCAATAAACACAATTTTTTAAACCTGATGGGAATTTTGTGAAATTTTAACAAGGCTTCTATAGCAAATGCAATTCTTTAGAATAGATGTATGGCCAAAATGACTAAGGAAAGTGTTTTAAGTCTAATTTGATTGAAGAAGTTTAAGTGTAATCTTATAAATTATGTTTAAGTAATTTTATACATTAAGCTTAATCATAAATTAATTATTGACACAAATTAAGCTTAAGGTAATTTGATAGAATGTATTTCAAAGACTTAGAGTCTTATTCATAAGAAACCCTCACACAAAATGACTTGGTGTGAAAGAACGATTCTCATATAAACATGTAAATCACTTTCTTTGGGGAAAATCCTGTACTTACAGCTTCTGAAATGAATGTTCAAGATGCAGTTACTTCATATTTAGGACTGCATTTTCTGTTAGTTCTTCTCCTTCCTGATCCAACTTCAGGTCTCATCTCGAGCCAGCTTGTTTCAAGACAGTGTTTTTGAAACCAGTGACATAGAGGAATTACAAAAATTGTTATGGGATTGAAATATTCCTTTTCATCTAGCCCTAGTAATATTGCTACTAAAGTAATATTCCTTCCATTATTTCTCCCTTAACGAACTTTATTAACCTATCCTGTCAGTATGACAAAGTCATAAAGAAAGATTTAAAAGAAATTGGAGCTCCCAGGGAGGTTGTCAAGAAGGAGACTTTGAATAGATTTGGATGGAGGAGGAGCAAACATAGCTCTGTCGTCTTGGTGCTGCGGTGAGTTGTTAGTAGTAGTAGAAACAAAGCAGCAGGAATAAAAAAGGAGTCTAGGGCCGAGTGAGCATAATTAAATAGAACTGACAAAGCATGATTAGTCGATAGATTTGCACGGAAACCAAAATGATTATCGTGAAAAAAATCTTTGGAAGCAAGAAAATTACTAAGACGAGAAAGCATCACCTTCCCAATATTTTGCTAAGCACAAACAACAAAATGATTGGCGGAAAGTTAATTAGATCATTCCGTGCCCCCCCCCCTTATATAATCCGACGAATTGAGCACACTTGAGAATTTTCGGGAGATTAATATTAAAAGCGACCCTACAAATAGCATCCGTACATATTCGGAGAAGATTCGAACACTTATTGGGAACCAAATTCAGTTGTGTTCATATTTAGAATTTTTGGCATTGAGCGGGAAGGCCACAACCAGGGATAGATCCAGGGGGGGGGGTGAGGGGATGTCTCCCCCTAGCGTGGTCTAAAGTAGTGTAATTTACTTAATTAACTGAAGCTTGCGTTAATTAAGCTTGCTCATTACGCAAGTTTATCGGATCAACCTATTTTGCGCCCCCCCCCCCTAATTTTTTTTTTGATCAACATATTTTGCGCCCCCCCCCCCGTAAAATAATCCCGGATCCGCCCCTGAACATAATTGGCCAATAATGGGACCATGCATTAAAACTAGGCAAGTAAGTATTAATTTTAACCCAACATTGGCCAAACATATGTGACACAAAAGATCTGAAATGCAATTGATTGTTAAAGTCATTTTACTTGGACAAAGCTCTTGCCCAAAAAGTCAGACGGCCGTGAAAATACTGTATTTTACGCCTGTTTTAAGAGTGTCTTGAACGCTCAGTAGAGAAATTTGTTTTGGCAAATGTAAAATCTTGCAGATTTTAATTCGTAAGTGATAAGAATAGCAGATAAGTAAAGAAAAAAAACAGGATAAATTAATCATCTGTTGAAACTAAGGGTCTTAGCTCTAAATTATCATGGAATTCCTTACGACTTTTGAAAAGTCACAGAGTGTTAGTTTAAAAAAAACGAAAAAAAGTTGTTTGCTTTTTTTTTACTTTTTATATATATATATATATATATATATATATATATATATATATATATATATATATATATATATATATATATATATATATATATATATATATATATTATATATATATATATATATATATATATATATATATATATATATATATATATATATATATATATATATATATATATATAATATACTCAAACACTTCTGTCCAGTAAGTCTCACTGAAAACCCCCTTATATCTTATAAACTAAAGCACAAATGGTAAAATCAAACATGTCTCCCTTGTCCTTGCTAGCTACGCACCCATTTAAATTGATTAATAATTTATTAAATTGATTAAATTCATTAACGCCGGCTTATTGTTTTTACGTATATTTGTTAAAGAAATTTAAAAGACAACGAAATTATCCTCCCTGGTCTCTCAAGAATACTCTTTTGCCCCCCCCCCCAGGACCGTGTCTATAATAATGTTATGGAGGGTGGGGTATAAAATAGTTTAAAAAACCCATCAAAAAATTAGTCAGCCTATTATGAGATTTTTAAGTAAATTTTTATCTTATGGGATCTGTCTAACGCTAATTAGAAAAATACAACTAAGTACTGATAAGTTTATTGAATGTTATTTGAGCATTGCAACAGAAATTAAATTTGCGACAGACCTTATTACTCGTATTCTAACAAAGTCTTTGACATCCTCATTAAATAATCGGTTCTCGGCCATTGAACTAAGACCAATCTGTAGTATCTGTTCTTATCTGCTTAATATCTAATACGGTCCCTACACGGGGCCCAGCCACAATCTTAAACCTATTTTTGGACACAGGAATGCTGCCGGTGCTTGCTCCACTCCCTCTATGAGTTGGCCCGGTATGAATCTTCGGTAAAGAATCTTCGGGATAGGCGCACCTTTATCAAGCAGAAATCAATGCCCATGCACCAAAATAAGTCCCCGTCCACTTTTTTTGAAAATAGTCCGTAATTATTAACTACTGAAATTCAAATAGAATCAAGGTTCAAGTAGAATTACTTAAGTGATTGTTTTTGGCTTCAAATGCGTTTGTTATGTGGCCGTTTGCTAGTGGTAGCAGTTAAGAATACACCCCCTTTGTTTGTTGACGATAAAATATTTTCTATAATCGGTAAAGCGGCCGTTGGGTTCTCACAATTTAAAGCTTTGACTATCTAGTCATGTTGATAACAGAGTAAGAAACCGCTGATTTTTTTTCTCGAAAGGGTAAATTTGCAATCAAACAATTAAGACGTTTGACTATGAAAATGATATAGAATATTGCTATTTTTAAAAATAATTTTAAGACTTGATTCATTGATGTGAAAAAGGTGTGTACACCTGCATCTCTTTAATTAATTATATCTACTGAATGGCTTTTAAAGCAACCGGATTTATCTTGCAAGATATTAGTAAAATTTTAGATTTCATTCAATATTTATTTGGCTGAATTACAACCTTAACCATGAACAAGTCGCTCCTAGGGTGAGGTCTTTCCATTGAACATCGGACAGGCTGACCCCTGTGATTATCTCTAATGGGGGTAACTCAAAAGCGTAATATTTCATATTAAGGGACTGCGTTCGCACGGACCCTTGTCCACATATAGAAAATTATTTTCCTTTGGGCCCCTTTTATATTTCACGCATTATGCAGCTAAAAGTATAAGGTATTCAAAAGTTTTGACAATAAAGGGACATTTAAAATTAATCCGTGTAACATTTTGAAGCGATTAATTTCTCGACTAACTTAGATTTTTCAGGTATTACTGAAAAAATATGCCTAAGAGTGCAAGCATAAGAGAGGGGTGAGAGTTTGTTCTCGGATTGGTTAATTCTGCGATCATTTTATAAGACAAGAAATATAAAGCATAAGAACCAGTTTAATGTTTAAATGACTTTAAAACTGTTCTTTACGATTCTTATTTATTGATTTTTTGAAAGATTGATTCTACTTTTTCTTTTTTTATTAATTATTCTGTTTGTATTGTATTTTTACATCAACGGAGGGCAATCTATCCTACACATAGCCGTACATTTGTAGACATGTTAATAAAGATTTTTGGACTTCCAGAGCTCCCTTTTCAAACCAGCTCACATCCAACACGGAGTTGGACACAGGCCGTGTAGACTATGGTTTTGAATAACTGTGTTCCGGTCTTTCAGAACTTTAGTTCAACTGTAGCCCACTATTCTGGCAAGTTCCAGTTATGAAGAACCTGTATCTAACAGGCTTAGGGCCCATAGATGAAAGTGTTGTAAAATTTTACTGAGTTGAAGACGGTGAATCTAAAAACGGTGTTTGTCGAACTCGCTTAAAACATGCTTAAAACCCTCTGCCTGAAAACAGGGTTTAGATACAGCGCGTCTACATTTGCCTTTTTGTGGAAAACTGGGAATCTGATTTTCAACTGAAACTGATTTTCAACTGAACTGGAAACTGTTTTTTCAACTGAAATTAAGGAGCAACATAAAAACTTAAAACGGACAGATATTATTACAAAAATGAGGGAGGTTGCCCCCTCCTCAATGCCTTGCTCATTAAGCTAAAGTTTTTTAAAAATTAAAAAATGTTCAGTATTTTACATAAATGAACTTTGTGTGTCATGAGTCATTCTTAGAGAATTGGATCAAAACGTCAAAGCTAAGCGCAAAGAATAAGATATTGAGATGGAGCAATCCTTTTTATATTTATAATAACTACTGTTTTTTTTTAAGTCTTAAAGTTACTCATTACTATCAGTTGAAGAAGCTTGATTTTTTAAGCGTATGTTGTTAGAGAAAACAGGATAGACCAGGGAGAATCTGAGTCCATTCTCAAGAAAACTGAATAAGCGCATTCTCATGCGTTAAAATTTTGGAGGAGCCGTTTAAATAAGTTCTGGTTAAAACCTGTTTTTTCATATTGGGGCGCTAAACAGGGTTTTCAATTTCAGTATATGAATTCGACCTTTTAGTTAGAATATAAATTCATATTAATTTCTCCTTATAGTATATCAAAATTTAAATCTTTTAAAAAAAAGGTTGTGTTTTGAACAGCTGTTGTATTTATAATCAAAAGGTATATTTTAAGCACAGTTCCCAACTGGACACATTTTATGTCGAAAAAAACCTATTCCCATTTGCTGGCCCAGAAAAAAAATTATATATAAACGTATATTCTAAAAATATGGGGCATTAAAATGCAAAAAAGGGACACATTTTGTAAGTTCATCCCATTATATTTTTTAAATTCATTTGACCGAAAGCTTGTCTTGATAGTCTACAATATACTATGAGCGGTCATTTATGTGACCATCCTTCTTTATTTAAATAAAATAGTCAAAATTAAATGGAGGGCATCGAGCCCCCTTTCCACATGCCATTTGATCGACATCTTGGGATAACCATTATATCCACATAGTTCAAAATAGCAGTATCTCCTTTCAGCCGTTTAGTATTTATGACGGATGCAAAATTAAACAATATTGATAGCTAAGTATAAAATACCAAGTGTAATAAGTTCAGATAGAAAGATGTTTTTAGCAGTTTCATAATACCTAGAGGAAAAAATGCAAATGGACAAACTGAACTATTAAATGAGACAAGATCAAGAGGAAGGACCAGTATTTTTGTTAAGCTTTTACGAGTCAAGCAGAAATTAGGGGTGGGGGTCAAACACCGTATGCTGCGGTGAGTTTTTCGTAATAGAGTTGTTGTTAGCAATAAGTTTTTGACGCGTCTTGATTGTCAAGTATAATTACATGTTTATTTAATCCTTATATTTCTACTTTTATTTACACTCCTATCGACAAAACACACACTGGTTAAAATATAATAATGCTAAATAATTAATTTTATGCATTAGTGCTTGGTTTTTAAATTATTATTAACATTAGTGTTAAATTCAATAATAATTGACCTTAATCGGAACTTTTATGTTAAACAAACTGTTTATATGTTAAGCATACTCTTTTTATGTTAAGCAAACTGATGAGCTTTCAGCAATTGATATCATTATACATTAAATGTTTAGTTTATCTTATTAGCTCTTTTGAAGGTTGTTAAAGACGAATATAGTTTCACTAAAAAAAAGTGTTTGAATACTGCCTCCTTTTCTAACTGTAAATAAAAACCGAAAGCCTACTGCGTTGTTGTCGCTTAACTGAAAACGAATTATATTACAAATATTTTCTTGTCCAGTTCTTACAGCATTGAAAATGAAAATACAATTACTGTGAAAGAAATACTTGAACTGATGAGTCTTTCAACAACTAATATCATTATACATCAAATATTCAATTTGATGTTTTTTTAATTAATTTTTGTTCGTTTTTGATTACAAAAAAATTTAAGTTTTTCAAAAATTCCTTATTTCAAAATCAAACTTAAAAAAATAATCAAATATTCATCAAAGTATCAAAACTGGTATCAAAGTAAAAACATCAAAGTGAAAAAATGGGTTTGTGTCAGCCTCGGATTTTTTATTATCTGATGTTTGAACTATTTTTAACAAAATTCCTATCTCAAAATTTTTATCGGATGGGTTTGGGGAAAAAGGGCGTGAGTAGTAAGGCCCCAAAGACTTGAAAATATAACTGCGCTTTAACAAGGCTGAGGCATGGATATGTGTGTGGATTTTACAATAATTTGGTTAACAGGGCATTTACCTCTTACACTGAACGCTACATGGGGTGGTAGACCGGTTTTCTATTATGAGACTTATTTTTTTTGTGTCAGTCGATTAGATAAAGCTTAGTGGTTTTTCAAATATAATAAGTTGATTGGTCGTTTTTTTAAAAAACTTGCCAAGATATAATGTACTCAATTTAAAAAAAAAACCGATATAATGACCGTACACTGTACTCCAATTTTCATTATGTTTTAAGACATTGTTTATAGTACACCATATATTTTTAAATTTTGAAAAAAATGGATTTGTAAATTTTCAATGTTATTACACTTTTCATTATTTTATTTCCCAAAAAAAAAAAGAAAAAAAAAAAAGAAAAACGTTTTTCTTGTAACTTAGACTTTCAGAGGGACTTAGCCCCCCCCCTCCCCTCCAACACTACATAATATTTATAGAATGAAGACGATATTCGATAAAAAAGTAAGATCAAACTTTTTTCTATTATTTAAATAAAATATATACTCAATCTCTATGTTTAAAAGTTTTAATTTTTTTGAAAAACAGTTTTTTTATCATTCGTAATAAAGGATTTCCCTAATATGATTTGTTTTTATGCTTCTAATTAAAAGCTTTCGGGTTACAGTGTGTGTGATAGTGTTGGGGGGTTATATGTCACCGGCTAGTGGTTTACTCGTGATTTTTCTAATTCCAATGTCACGATGGATTATTTTAGAAAAACATTAGCGCGGTAGGGGGCCTAGTTGCCCTCCATTTTTTTTTAGTTACTTAAAAAGGACATTAGAACTTTTAATTTCCGTTCGAATGAGCCTCCAGATAGGAGCTTTTAACTTCTATAGTAGGGTTCTCTGATGATGTGATTTTCATTAAAGTTCCCCCTTTTAAGGGGGAACTTTGATTTTCATATAATAGCATACCCAAATCATCGGAGAAGCTACTGCTGCTAGAATTCATGTGGAAAACAGTTGACAAGGGTAACACGTGCCTGAATAAAATCCGTTTTTTAGACTCGTTCAGCTTCCTCCCCAAATCTTTAAGTCAATTGATTCAGGTGCAGAAAAGTGACAATTTTGATAGCTTCCCCTCCTCAAACAGCGCGTTGCCGATGATGAAATGTATGATTTATTAGCGTGTAAGGGTATAGATCCATATGATTATTACAACTCTGGCTCGAAGCTAGATGAGGTGTCACTTTTCACAATTCTCTTACTGAGAGTGAGTGCACCACTAGCGACTACGAATTTGCTAAGAGGGTTTGGGCAAAGGGCGGATGTAAAAATGTGTGGGATTATTGTAATCTATACTTGTCCTGGGACTGACTCTCTCGCCTAGACTGTTTTCGCAAAAATACGGATAAAATCATTGGTTAGGTTGGGGGTGATTCATGTTATTATTTTTCCACCTCTAAGGGGTTTATGTGCTAGATAATCCAAATCATCAAGTAAGAACTTCTTCTTATTGCTGTAGTTTATCGGTATATGTTTGTTTAGGAATCAATGAGGGGGGGGTATTTTTTTCACGGGGATCGTATCATGAAAACAGATCCGAGTGGACAGCACACCGAACAAAAGTTAGACGCAGTTTTGTTGGATATGAATTTTCTTTACCCATCGGCAATGTTTCTCTTTTATTTGCCATGTGGCAATTATAAAATTCTGAACAATTCCCGTCCTTTAAATTTCCCTGACAGTGCCAGTGTTGAGGAGAATGGGGCACAGGGATAGTTTTGTTAAATTTACGGTTAAATACCCTTTGAAACCCAAGACTCGGTAAAAGACTTTATTTTTCCGTGCATAAATAGACCGGTGGGTAGGGGCTCTCTGAGCCCCTACAATTTATCTTTATTAGAGGATGGGAGTATGCACTGTGTACCTTCAAAACAAAAATTAATTGCCGACATCAACCCGAAACATAATATCGTTGTTCATTGTGTGCTATTGAAATGGATGGTGTACAATGATTTCAGGGTCACAAAGATTCATAGAGACCTCCAATCAGATTAAAAGCGATAAATAAAAACTTTTTTTGAAGACTATGTCAGTAAGCGCTCACAAGGAAAAACAAAGGTTGAAAAAGAAGTCTATAAACTCATTTTGAACTCAGCTTTCGGTAAAATGTGCGAGAGCGTACGACACAGAAGTCGATATGACATTGTAACCAACCCTAAAGATTGTGTTCGAATCATTGCAGATCCGAACTTCACATCGTTCACAATCATAGACTCTAATATGGTGCTCCTACATCGCAAGAAAAGAAACATTGTATTAAATAAAAATATTGCAGGCGGAAGTGCAATAACTCAAACATCCAAGAAACTCATGTTGTCATTTTATTATAATGTATGCAAGGTACAGTTGCCGATTTAGGGACAAGTTCAAGTGTACTACGGGGACACTGATACACTCCTGTTAAAAGTCAAAACTGAAAATCTATTGAATGATTTTGAAAATGGTGAGTACTTAATCTCACAAATGGACTATACTAACTTGGACGAATCCCTCTACCCAGAGCTAGTGAAACGTCAGGCCCCAAATCAATATCTAATGTTAAAATCTGAAACGGGTAGTGATCTGATATCCAGTGGTGTGTTTCCTGGACCGAAGGTATACTGTGTGGAAACACAGGGCAAGGATATCAAACAAGTTTGCAAGGGGGTAGCTACACACTTTGTAAAAAATAATTTCGACCAGAGTGTGTATAGAAAATGTGTGAAACGTAGTTTGGTGCCAAGGGCTAAAGTCAAGGCGATTCACTCTATATAATTTAAAAACTACACAGTTAGAGTTGAAACAAACGCCAGGTCTGCTATCTCGGACAAAGTATATGTACTGGTGAATGGTGTAATGTTACTAAAATATGGGATTAATTTATTGTAATCCCTTTTTTAATGTACAGAGTACAGAACACAAGTTGGTCTATAAAAATTAGATTATTTTCACTAAAAAAAAAAGTATAAAGGTGGGTGTATGTGTTTGGAGTCCATTAGGTGTTTTTTTTGTTTTTTTTAATTCTTTTTTTTTTCTCACAAGAAAAAAATTTAAAATGTGTGTGTGCAAGACAAATCAATTTCCAGTATTTAATGCCAGCCCCGGCCGGGGCCCGCCGCCGCGGGCCCCCGGCGCCCGGCGCGTCCCGGCCCCGGCCGCCGCCGCGGCCACCACCGGGGGGAGGGGGGACCCCAAACTTATAAATGTTGTAAATAACCGTTTATGATATTATTTTAACAGTGTGCACATTATTCTAATAACTTTTGTATTTTTTTTTATAAATAAATAAAAAGAAAAGAAAAAAAAAGTGCTTTTGCTAAAGTGTTTGGATTTATATGTGCTTGTTTTAGGTTTTATTTTTTTTATTATAAATAAATTTAAAAAAAGTTGTATTTTTTTTTTATTCATGCAGTATTTGCCATTGTAGAAGTTTTATTTTTTTAAAAGCATTGTCACCCTGGTTTTTCATTTAATAAAAGAAAATATGATTAGTAACCTTCTCACAGATAGGATTATTTAGAGGAGTAGTAGTAGTAGGAAACTTAATTATTCATTATTGGGCCTCAATTTTCAGGTCGATTACCAGGTGAACTGATAAAAGGACCTAGTATCAAATTAAAACACCATTAATATAATTTCTGTTTTGACCCTCAATATTGGGAAAAACAACGCTCTTAACTAAAAAAATTAAAAATTGTGCTAAAATGTTTGTAGAAAAGCCGAAAAAATCTACTATTGTTATAGCATTTGGCAGGAGTCATATGATAAAATAAATGCAATTGCTGCCACGACGGGGTTGGTGCAGATTCAATTCATACAGGGACTTGATGTTTTCAGCATTATTGAACAAAACTCTTGGTTGATCATTGACGATGTGGCTGAATCTATTGAACAATGGTCCCAGGAAATACTACAACTGTTCACTGTTCACTCTCATCATGAACAGATTTCCGTTACTCTGGTTCTACACAATCTATTTCATCAGAGCAAATGTATGAGAACAATTGCATTGAACTGCACCTACTATATCATCTACAGAGTTATTCGTGATTCTAGCTCGTTAATAACTCTCAATAAACAAATCTATCCGGGAGCCCCCAAATTTCTGCTCTCAGCATACAATCAGGCACCTAATAAACCCTACGGCTACATCCTATAGGATCTTAATCAAAATACACCCGAGGATCTGCGTGTAGTCAAAGATATTTTTGACAATAAAATTACACTATATCTCCCCTGGAATACTCAAAAAACCTATTATTTGATATCATGACTTTAAAAAAACTGCATGAGAATTGGAATTTGTTTTCAGTTCTAAGAACTTGAAAACCTCTGCTTATGAAGGCTATACTCAAACATGGTATTGACAACGATTTCATTAATATAATATCCTAAATTTTTTTAAATTTGATCAAGGTTAATGTTAAAGTTCAATAAGTATTTAATAAACAGGCAAATCAATATCGTTCCATTATACGTACATTGGCCTCTAAAAAGAAATTAAAGAATTTCAAAAGGAAACGACTTCTTAAGGCGGGCGGTAGCTTTTTCACACTTTTACTGCCAATAATTGCAGGACTTGGAAACAGTTTTTTCTAGAGAGAGAGAGAGAATGGCAAAATCCTATAAATTGACTCCAATACAACTCGCTTTCTCACCCATGGAACACTTTGAGAAAGATAGGAGTAAATTCCTTGACAATGAGAATATTGAGGATGATAAAACACTAGTTTTGCTTCAAGATTCACTTCGCCGAGTGGACAAACAAAAGTCCTATCGGTCGAAGTCCACTGCTGCTGCTGCTGCTGATGCTGCTGAACCACAAAAAGAAGCCTCTCCTCTGTTTTCTGCTGCTGCTGCTGCTGGAAGAAAGTTGAATAAGGTGTATTTGTTTAACTTTTTATTGAAATTTGTAACTATAAGCATACAAAATCATCTTGAAAAAATAACATGACTCCTGACCAATCTCATGGAAAGTAGTTAAGATCACATTCAAGTCGAGAGTACTTGCACCGTGATTATAATTCAGGGCAAGAGCTATAATCTACTTGATTTAATCTATGATATGGTTACAAATCGTAAAGGACTACTATCATTTGACACTCATTTATACAACTTTTTAAATACATTAAACGTCTCCAACAGTAGTAACTTCATTATACAAATTCAGAAAAAAATTAATGTACAGGCATTATCGTCATCAACAACAACAACAACAACATTGTCAAAATTAAAAAATGAAATTGAAGAAGCTTAATTCATAGAAATTCTTTAAAATACTAGCCTCCGATGATGTATAGGATACGGCATAGACGCAACAAGCCAACGTCATCATCACCACCCTTCTCAATGGGCCGTATACAACCGGGGAGTGGTAGTTACGCAACATGTTTACAGATGTAATGGCTGTATTACCGAATGACGCGAATGACAGGATGTGCGAGGTATGTAGGGTAGTTACAACAACCACTCATCAAAAGGTCGCTTGAATACATAATCTAAATGTGATAGACTATTTACAGAATGAAACACCCTACACTATGCATAGAAATCATAGACTTCGTGCCAATGAATATCGAAAAAATAAAGCCTTTTACCCATTGCATACAATGCAAACAGATCTCCTGATTCTACATGAGATTTAAAGGCATCATAATACACTGTACAAATGCATCAAACTTACACTCCGTGTTTATAGTCGCTATACATATGTAAGTTACGTACGGTCAGAGCGGGGAGTTGAAGTTGCTCAAACTTTAGATGGTAGTCTTAAAAGGGACTTTTATAAAAAAAATTCAAACTGATCATGGAACTAAATTTGTCAACACCCCGTTTGCACAAATACTAGGGAAATATAGGAAACTGCATTATCATGATCACCGTCCTATGAAGGCCGAATTAGCAAAATGATTGATAAGAACTATTTGACTTTTAATTTCAAGATATTGTATATTGAAAAATACACCGGCCTTTACTCATTTTCTAGATAAAATCATGTTGATTTATAATCAGCGACCTCATCGATCATTGTCCAACTCTACACCAAGGGAAGTTCATCATTCGGATGATGATACAATTGACACCTTTCTTAAACAATATTCCGATGAATTGTCGGCTCTCAAGAAGATGAAAAATAAATTCAACCTTTTAGATACCGTTCGAATTAATATGACAACTAATGCTTTCGAAAAGGTAAATTATTTGTGGTACACAGAACTTTTTAAGGCGGCAAACATAGTATACACTAAACCCTTAACTTATCCCTTACATGATACCTAAGATGAAGAGATTTTTGGTGGGTTTTATTAATCTAAATCGAAATATTTTATAAATTCCTTTTAAAAAACCCTTACTGAAAAGATATTACAGACACGTAGTCACGGGTGTAAGAATCATTTTCTTAGGCGCGTTCTATGGTAAAAATATGAGTGCGTTTCTTGGATCGGCGTTGAAGATATTGACACTGCCCCGTGAGTTCCATGTGACATTCATGCCCAACGTTACCGACCCTCACTACAACGACTTTTATGGGACAAGAGATTTATTGAAAAAACTCCCACCCGCTGACAAGTAAGACGGTGTGTATACAGTGGGCTTTATTGACTACATCCTCACAAGTAAATTTGACGTCCTGAGAAAGGATCGTGTCTATGATGCAAAAGATATACCATTCGATTGGACTATGAATGGCTTGGGCTATGTCGATTATGAATGGATTGAAACACTTAAATCTAGTGACTATACACATGTCAAATTGAAATACATTTAATATGATAATATGGGAGATTTGTGTCATACAATCAATAGAAAAATCTAATATCGTAGGAATGGTACATTCCATTTTAATTATTCATTTGAACAAGACAGGATTTACATTAATTCACCTGTTGACACTAAAACAATTACTCTCGATGATAATTTGAGAGACAATTTTTGCTTTAAACAGAATATGATCAATGAGAAAAATTTTGGCACCCCTTATGGGATGGATCAAGTTATTTTTGCTGATTATCCACCTGGTTTTGCCTCAGACTTTTGCATATTTCTCTATGCATCCTGTGTGGAAACATCGAGAGTCGGTAATTAAAATGTCCCCCTCCTACGTTTTTTTGAACTAAAAACAACTCATGAACTTGTTCATCACTATAATATAAAGCATCTTCAGTATGTTCCTGTAAACACTTCGTATTTGGAACTCTGTCAGTTAACACTATGAAGTGAATTGGTTGATCGTCTAGCAATTACAAATGGATTAGATGTGATTAAATGTCATTTTCGACCCATTGTCAACGACAGTACAATCACCTAGAATGAACAATAGGAGAGTTCTATTTGTCTGCCCCGATATCGATTGTTATGTTGGTGCTTTGAGTCCACATCAAATAGGCAATGGATTGGACTACTAAAAGGGTCGTAATAAAGTGTCTGGCTATGGTATTGGTGGCTGGTTTGCCAGGCTATTTCGTTATGAACTACCCCTCACCAGAAAATATCTTGTACCTGCTGCATCAAAATTTTCTGCCTCCAAGCTACATGACTTGGGGTCGGGCAAGAATTTCAAGGAGAGTGTTAAGGAAAATATTAGATTTCCAGCAAGAGCCGTTGGTGAGCAACTAAAATCTCGACAAAATGGGGAGGGATTGAAAAGGATGCATTTGCGTCGTTCACTCATCAGTCTCCATCCAAGCAGGAAGCAAAGGATATCAAGAAGGACTTTAAGGACTAAAAGAAAGACTCCCAATAAGCAGAAGAAGAAGAAGAAAAAGATTGTTAGATCAAAGAAGGATTTCTTCTCTTAAGATGACTTATCTCCCCCACAAGGAATCATATCCATCAATTAGTTCCTCATTGAATCTATTCAATGCTGAAAATGTTGATGTCAGTGTCAAGTATAGCTGCTATAAACAGATTCACCCCCAACAACCCCTATTGGAAAATATAAACTTTCTAATATTTCCAATGAAGACTATTTCGTTGATTTGTCGTCAACATTTATTGATTTAACTGCCGTTATGAAGAACAATTCAGATCATACAACTCTAAATGCTGGTGAAGGTCTCTCTTATGTAAACTGTATTCTACACAACCTATTCAATAAAATTAATGGATTTATTAAAAAAAAATTGGTAGGCACAAGCAATACTCTTTCCAAATATGCGCGCTATATGCAGCTTATGATTATGACACCATAGTCTTGAAAGGTATGGAGAGCTAAAGCATTAGGGTATGACTATCGGTCTCGTGTAGATAGTAAAAGCTAGTTGACAACCGCAGTGACCCAAGAGTTTAATCTAGTTTGAAAATTAAGTCATGAGACATTCAATATATCCCAATGACTACCCCCCAATGTCAAGATTGACATAAAGTTACAGATGTCCCCATCAAACTTCATTTTGAGAAAAACACTTCCTGCAGCACCCGATTCAAATGTCATTATCACATCGGCAATTCTCCCCGTCCGAAAACAACAGTTTATGAGCTCTGTTGCATTGGCAGTGGAAAAACTAAGAGCCAATGGTAACAATATTAAACTTCTTGTTCCCCATACGATGACCAATCAACGTCACATTGCCACCGGCTCTCGTAGCTATAGCGATTCATCATTCATCAATGGAGAAATCCTATTAAAATTGGCTTTGGCCTTTGTGAAGAGTGGCAGTGCCGTTGGATCCTGGACTGAATCCCCCCACGATTTTAATTTTTTTGGTCTATCTAGCCTTGTGTGCAAAGTGAATGGTATTCCACTGTACACTCTATCATTTGACAAAAAATCCTATAGAACTCTGTACGAGTTGACTATGCAATCCCTAGATCATGACTCTCAACTATTTGAAAATTGATTAACCGATTCAATGTTTTCAAAAAATCACGGGGTTATTGTTTTGGATTTGTCTGGCACACAGGATATGACCATAGTACGAACAGGGAACGTACGTTTAGAGTGTTCATTTGTCAATGCTCTGACCGAGAGTATCACGCTAATATCACTGATTCAATTTGAAACCTATTGGGATATCACCCCCGACGGCATTGTTCTACTAGACCTAGCACCATGAACAGAAACGAAATGAGCAACGTATTTAGTATGAATCCATACATGTCCCGGTACAAGTCCTTTTGTATATCTTTGGACTTCATTGTAAAAATTCATATGGTTAACAACACCCTAATCATTATTAATATCAATCCATCTATTTTGAAGACCGGTCATTGGCTTTGTGTCTTTCAAACAGTGATGAATATTGAATTTGTTGATCCTTTTGGCATATCATATAAATTCTACGCACCATGCATCAGCAAGTTTATTGAAAGCAGGGGGAAAATCATTATTCAAAATCAAAAAAAAGTACAGGATTTAGCGACTAAGACATGTGGCTTTCATGCACTACTCTTTTTCATGTTCAGATGTCGTGGGTACACCTACAACCAGTTTCTCAACAGCTACGTTGACTTACCTCAATTGACTGACTTTCTAGTGGAGAATATACTTACAAGTGTATTTAATATTTATTTTAGTGACCTGAGAATTAAATGATCTTAAGATGTATGTGAAATTGTTTATTAATAAAAAAAAATTTATATACATGATAAAACAACTTTTCTACTCTTTAGATTTCATCCACTGCTAGGTATTTGTCGACGACAACTAGTGCAGGTAGATTATCTGAATTCACAGTGTACTGTTCCTGATGTAGTGCAATGTCAGGGTCACATTTTCTACAGTAGAGTGTGACTTCACTCTTGTCATCTCTCTTTGTATAGGCAATGACACTATTCTCATTCATTCTATAGAATTCACATTTTTGAATTTGCTTATTTGAAGGAATCTCAAGAATAGTGTGCTCAAGTGTCGCATCTTATTCCGTCAGAACCAAATAAAAATCAGTGGGATTGTAATCATAGCACCAAGTGTCTTCGGAACAATGACCTATAAATTATACTCGTTGGTTGTTCTAGCAGTTAAATCGATGTCCTGGGTCCTCCTCCCAAAAAAATCTAAAACGACGACGATACCAATCTTGCAGCACTAAACTAAAATCGTGGTCAGGCTTACTTTCAATCATACTGGGTTATGTAATCTCCAACTGATTAAATTTATCTTAATGACAATTGGAGCATAGGTGTTCTCTAGGATGAGAGTCACACACCTCTTCAAGACAGGAATTACAACCTTTAATTTGTACAGCATATCCTCTATGCAATTTACACCGGTTGCATAATCTACACTTTTCATCATACTCATCAATCATTGTGCAATTCTCACATGATGATGACCAGCTGCCCAGTGTGTACTTACATAGCGGATAAGTATGGTTCATTTTGTTTTGGGTTTGTACACTTGCCGCCATACAGAGAAGGTCATGGCAACTTAATAAATTGACCGAGATAGAGAGAGAGAGGAGTAAATTATCCTTGAGAACCATCTATCTTACAAAAAAAGTTCCACGTAACTAAACTCAATTTTCTATGCATATACCAAGGATTACTCTGCCGTGTTGCGACCAAAATATCAATTAATTGTTTAAATGAACTTGGGCCACGACGTAGAAGCTTCATACAATAATCTAATGATGGAGAATCAGTTTTTACTATATCAATAAGCATTCCCCTAGAAAACGTCTTCCTTTGAGTAGAAAAATCAAGAAAATCAACATATAGAATAAAATGTTTGTCCATAAGAAATAGAGTCCTCATGATTCGTTCTTTCTCGAATCAAGCCATTTTTTCTATAGTCTTAACTCTCTCAGGATCAACATCATATTATTCAGAGTTTTCGTTTCTGCCTTAGAAAATATGATCTGGTGTACTATAGAAAGAAAAAATATCATTGATTTAGAAATATTTTTATTGAACATAATTACAATAATAATAATAATATTCACTGATGCATTTTGTTCTCATCAATATATTTTGATAGGAAATCTAATGTTGACCGAAGTTTATTTATATGGAGAATATTCACTTTTCCAGCAAAACATAGTTGCTCCTCCTGCTTAAACTTGCTTAATGATATTACGTATCTCGCATACATAATGTCCCATTCAAGACATAGTCTACAGCCAGCGGTTATTTCCACAGCTGCATTGGGTACTCGTATATCGTTGCTGCCGCTGCTGTCGGTTCCATCATTAATCTCCAAAATTGTAAATGCACCACTCATTTTTTTTCTCCATTAAGATCCTCTCAAATACACTATTCTCTTTGAATTAAATTCTCCAACTAATATGAAATACAATGAAGATTACACCTTTTATCCGAATACAACTATTCATCAAGTTAGTGTGACCATCGCTCTCTCTCTGGTTGACCGCCAAAAAATCGGTGTTACTTCAGAAAACCCGTTTGGTAGGGCAAATATCGGTCGTAGTAATAGTTAAATGACCCTGGCAACCCCATTAATCGAAAACACACACGCATACCCAGGCCTCAGGCTTGTGAAAGTGCATGTATATTTTCAAGTCATTGGGGCCTTACTACTGGCGTGTGGGTATTAATTAAGCTTCGGTCTCTTTTGGGTCTTTAAAAGTGAACTAAAACTTTCTGTTTTCAATCAAATGAGTCCTCTCTGAAGTTTATACGAGTATCCCAGCTATAAGAACCATATATATCCCCAGAGTATAACTTACAACGCCTGTACCTTGGTCCCGGGGGGTTGTGTCGACCCTTGAGTTTTAATATCTGTCGGTTGAACTATTTTTAACAAAATGGTCACCTTAAATTTTTATCGGATGAGTTTATCCATCCGTCTGAGACGAAATAAGGTTTGGCTTGAATGTTTTTCATTGACTACTTTTGCAATATTTTCTGAACAGATTGCCATAGGTCAATGCTCTACATTTGTATTGATTCATTGATTCTAAATAACTTATTTTTTTCAAATGATTAATTAGTTATGAAACGTATTATATTGAACATTTTATGTTTGTATAACATGTATCGACCCCAGAGTTTTATTATCTGACCCTTGCTTTTTTTAAACAAAATCGCCACCTTAGAATATTTATCTGATGTATTTGGGGGGAAAAGGACGTGAAGGAGGGGCTAGTTGCCCTTCGATCACTTTTGCTCTTAAAAACTGAAATACAACTTCTAATTTCCAATCAACTGAGCCCTCTCCGAAGCTTATAGGAGACTTCCTTTCAAAACAGCTATACATGCCCCCCGGGTATAGCTTTTGATTAATTAGTATATATAATTATTATAAATAACGATTAATTTGTTATAAAACAAATCATATTACAAATATTATGTTTGTACAACATGTTTCGACCTCGGAGTTTTTGTTATCTGACTTTTAAATTTTTTTTTAACAAAATGGATACCTCAAACATGTTTTTTGATGCATTTAGGGCGTGGAGAAGGGGGAGGGCTGGTGGCCCTCCGATCTCTTTTGCCTCTTAAAAAGTGAACATGAAATTACAATGTCCGATCAAATGAGCCCTCTCCACAGTTTGTACGAGCCTTCCTTCCATAAGAACTATAAATACCCCTAGAGCATTACTCATAACGCCGGCCTCCGGGCCCGGGGGGGGGATCTGTCAACACAGGAACTGTTCTTATCTAAACATTGAAATATTTTTAATGAAAAGGCTATTATAAAAAATTTATTGGATAAACTTGGGAAAAAAAAGGGTGTGTGGGGGGGGGGGGCTAGTTGCCCTCGGATATATTTTGACTGTTAAGAATTGAGCTAGAACTTGAAATGTCCAATGAAAAGAACCCTCTCTGAA
Source organism: Artemia sp. Qi Xiang Cuo (assembly GCF_049724085.1). Classification (NCBI taxonomy): domain Eukaryota; kingdom Metazoa; phylum Arthropoda; class Branchiopoda; order Anostraca; family Artemiidae; genus Artemia; species Artemia sp. Qi Xiang Cuo. Next base: position 7,743,679 of record NC_142810.1, read on the forward strand.
GTTTATGCGAGCATCCCTTTCATAAGAACCATATACGCCCCCAGGACAATACTTACAACGCCTATCCCCCGGGCCAGGGGGGGAATTTTTGGTTATTTAATTTTTGAACAATTTCCGAAAAAGGGGCTATCTCAAAATTTGTAGTGGATGGGTTTGGGGAAAAAGGGCAAAGGGGGACTAGTTGCCCTTAACTCTCTTGACTCTTAAAAAGTGAACTAAAACTTTCAATTTCCAATCAAATGAGCCGTCTATGAAGTTTATTCAAGTACCCCTCTCATAAGAACCATACATGCCCTTAGGGCATAATTTAGAACACCTTCCCCTGGGTCCTGGGGGGTTGTACTGACACCGGAGTTTTTCTTATCCGACCTTTGAACTATTTTTAACAAAATGTTAATCTCAAAATTTTCATCAGATGGGTTTGGAAAAAGAAGGATGGGGGGAGGGGGTACTAGCTGCCCTCGGATCTCTTTTGTCTATTAAAAGTGAGCTCGAACTTGCAATTTCCAATAAAATGAGCTCTCTCTGTAGTTTATACGAGCATTCCTTTCATAAGAACCATATATGCTCCAGGGCATAACTCACAACGTCTGCCCCTGGGCCCTGGGGGGTTGAGACGACACCTGATTTTTTTTATGTGACTTTCGAGCATTTTTTAACTTAATGGCTATCTCAAAATTTTATTGGATGCATTTGGGGAAAAAGAGGCGTAAGGGGGGTAGGAGCTAGTTCCCCTCCAATCTCTTTTGACTCTAAAAAACTAAACTAGAATTTTCAATTTACAATCAAATGAGCCATCTCTGAATTTCTTAAGAGCATCCCTACAAGAAAAACCACATAGTCCCTCAGGACATAACTTACAACCCCTGCTCTCGGGCCGGGGGGGGGGCTTTGTTGACCCCTGAATTTTTGTTATATGGTTATTGAACTATTTGAAAAAAGAGCTATCTCAAAGTTCTTATTGGATGGGTTTGAGGAAAAAAAGACCTGGAGAGGGGGGGGTGCCTAGCGGCCCTCCAATCACTTTTGATCTTAAAAAGTGGACTAGAACTTTCAATTTCCAATCAAATGACCCCCCTGTGAAGTTTATACGAGCATTCCTTCCATAAGACCCATATATGCCCCCAGGACAAAACTTATAGCTTCTGCCCCCGGGCCCTGGTGGGTTGTGTCGACATCGAAATTTTTGTTGTATGATCTTTGAACTATTTTTAACAAAATAGCTATCTTAAAGTTTGTATTGGATACATTTGGGAAAAAAGGGTTTAGGGGGGAGAAGCTAGTTACCCTCCAATATCTTTTGACGCTTCAAAAGTGAACTAGAACTTTCTATTTCAAATCAAATGAGCCCCCTCTGAAGTTTATACGAGCATTCCTTCCATAAGAAACATTTATGCCCCCAGGGCATATCTTAAAACGCTTGCCCTGAGGATTGTGGGGGAGTGTCCTCCTCAAGAATATATTTTCTATCTAGAAATTAACTACGCTGAACAAAATGGCTATCTCAAAATTTTGATTGGATATGTTTGGATAAATGATGGTCGTGGGAGGGGACTAGTTGCCCTCCAATCACTTTCGACTATTAAAGAGGGTACTAGCCCTTTGAATTTCCCATCAAATGAGCCTTTTTTTAAGTTTCTACGACAACGCCTTCTATAAAAACCTTGTATGCCCCCAGGGCATAACCTAAAACTCTTGCCCTGAGAGTTGTGGGGGAATATCCTCCTCAAAACATATTTTCTATCCTGAAATCAACTACGCTGATCAGAATGGCTATCTATAATATTTGATTTGATGTGTTTGGGGGAATGATGGGCGAGGGGTGGGGGGTTATTTGCCCTCCAATCACTTTCGACTATTAAAAAGGACACTAGCCCTTTGAATTTCCGATCGAATGAGCCTGTTTTGAAGTTTCTACGACAACGCCTTCTATAAAAAAACCTTATATGCCCCCAGGGCATAACTTAAAACCCTTGCCCTGAGGGTTGTGGGGGAGAGTCCTCCTCAAAACATATTTTCTATCAGGAAATCAACTACGCTGAACAAAATTGATGTCTCAAAATGTTGATTGGATGGGTTTGGGGGACTGATGGTGGTGGGGGTGGGGGGCTAGTTGCCCTCCAATCACTTTTGACTAATAAAAAGAGCCCTAGAACTCTCGATTTCCAATCGAATTATCCCCCTTTGTTTCTACGACGACCCCTTCCATGTGAAGTACCTCTGGGAAGAAAAATAATAAATAATAATAAAACATTGGAGCCGTATGACCTTTACTATAGGCAACGCTATAGCGTTGCCTCTGATTCTTCTTGATACTCGCTTTGAAGATAGTCACTGGAGGTGACGCCATGATTGGGTGATTCTCGGGGGAATTTCGGGTATTCGGGGAGAAAAATTTTTTATCGGGGAAACATATAGATTTTCGGGGAAATCGCCAAAAATTCGGGGATAGTGGAAGCCTTGACTACAGAGTACAACGTCAGCGTTTACTATGCCTGTTATGACGGGACAACGCTTCAACAGCGTATGCCTAAAATAATCGCTTTTTTAGTAAAAAAAAAAAGTAGTCTATCTGAAAGATAGAGCTAAAAAGTCAAATATTTTTTTTAATTTTAGAAATGAAAGTGAGTAGAGATAAGAGCAAAGAACGACATTTAAACAAACAAGATTTACCAAAAATACGGGTAGTGTTATTACCCCTCAGACTTCTTTCTTTTTTTCTGAAACCATCTTAGTAAAATAGGAATTTATCTGAAAGTTAGAGTTAAAGAATTAATTATTTTTAGAAATGAAAGTAAAGAGCAGCGCTAAAACATAATACGAACAAAAATTATTCCGTATATGAGAAGACCCTTTTCCTTATGCTAAATAATTTTATGATAAGATCTACTGCTAAATAATTTTAATATACAACTATAAAATTGCTTTAGAATCTGACTTGGTGAACTTGGGTAACTGCTGTTTTACTGAAATTAAGAAAAACTAAGGGTCATCATTTATTCAAAAGAGTGAATTTAGAGTTTAAAAACAGCAGAAATTGCTACGAATAAAAAGATGAAACCTAAAAGAATAGAAAAAACTGCGTATAATGAAATCAAATTCCAAACAATTAGAAATAGTGCTGCTAACCCTCAAACAGTGGTGTAATGTTTTCAAAATCCTGGAAGGAGGAGAATTTGGAGTCAATTTTTCAAAATCAAGGCAAAACGACAGTAAAATCTTAAAAAATAAACCCATTTGGTACCATAAAGGTTCTATTTAGTACTATAAAGGTATTTTATATAAAGATATTAAGGTAAATGTGTACTAAATTTAATATGTAATATGTAAATGTAAATGTAAAAATGTATATGCACTATAAAGGTAAATATGTACTGAACAAAACCGATCTATTTCTGTTGATGCTTGAATTGTGCAGGTTTATCTTAGCTTTGACAAGATTTTGGGAGAACCTAAATTTCAGCTGGGGGATGCAAACTAAGGTTGGGGGAGGGGAGAAAGCAGAGGTCTTGGAGGGGTATTTGCCCTACCCCCCTACTACATATTAAATTACTCCCCTGCCCTCAAAAATTTTCTCTCTTTTTCGAAAACGGCTTAAATACATGAGTCTGTCTAAAAGACACAGTTAAAAAGTCAATTTTTTTTTTCTAGAAATGGAAATGAGTTTTAATAAAAGTAAAGAGCAACATTAAATAAAAAAAGAAATTACTCCTTATGTGAAAGGGGTTGCCCACTGTGTAATTTTATGACAAAATTAACTGCTATATGTATTATAATTCTATTAGATAACTGTAAACTTACTTTAGAATTTGACTAATTAATCTGGTGTGCTTGCAACAATTCTCCCTTTTAATTACTTTTTAATTAAAATTTAAAAACGAAGTGTCTGCATGAATTTCAAAGAGTGAAATCAGAGTTTAAAAAGAGCAGAAATACTACAAATGAAAAATTAAAACCTAAACTGAGATTACAATCGATAATGAAGCCAAATTTTTAAAAATTACTTTAAATACGGGTAGTGCTACTTAGTCCCCGAAGCAAAGCCGGTTTTCGGCAGCGCGCCACTGAAAATCTTCGCACAGCCACCGAAAAAGCTTCAATGCGCCAACGCCAATACGGTCGGTGGCGGCGCGCAACGGAATTCTAAGTCTGATGTTGATATGGGATTTAATCACTCCGATACTTAGATTTTATCAATTTTATCTGACATATCTGACAAATTCAACAAAGGATGCTGATAATGAATTTATTCACTCTGACACTTAGATTTTGTCAATTTTATCCGATGTGTCTGGCAAAGGATGGAGATTCAAAAAAAATTATTTGCTCTAACACTTGGAATTTGCCAATTTTATCCTATGTATCCGACAAAAGGATGTTGATATACAATTTAGTCACTCTGATACTTAGATTTTGTCAATTTTATCCGACATATCCGATCAAGCATATTGTTAAAGCATTTATTCATTCTGAAATTTAGATTTTGTCATTTTTATTTGATGTATCTGACAAAGGATGTTGATAAAAAAAAATTATTCACTCTGACACTTATATTTTATCAATTTTATTCGATGTATCTGGCAAAGGATGATGTTAAAAAAAAATAGTCACTCTGATACTTAGATTTTGTCAATTTTATCTGACGTATCCGACAAAGGATGTTGATTATGAATTTATTTGCTCTGATACTTAGATTATGTCAATTTTATCCGGTGTATCTGGCAAAGGATGCTGATAAAAAAAATTTATTTACTCTAACACTTAGAATTTGGCAATTTTATCCTATGTATCCGAGAAAAGGATGTTGATATAGAATTTAGTCACTCTGATACTTAGATTTTGTCAATTTTTTACGGCATATCCGATAAAGGATGTTGTTAAAGCATTAATTAATTATAAAATATAGATTTTGTCAATTTTATTTTATGTATCTGACAAAGGATGTTGATAAAAAAATTTATTCCCCCGGACACTTAGATTGTGTCAATTTTATCTGATATATCTGACAAAAGATGTTGATAAAAAAAAATATTCACTCTAACACTTAGATTTTGTCAAATTTTTCCTATGTATCTTAGAAATGGATGTTGGTATAGAATTTAATCACTCTTATACTTAGATTTTGTGAAATTGTTGTATTGTCTGTCTAGGAAGCGACTTCAATCGATAATGAATGTTAATAAAGAATTTGTTCAATTTTTTTTTCTTGTCATAATTTCCTGAATTAAATTTCTGTATTGTGTATCCAAGAGGTGAATTCAAGAAAGAGTTTGTTACTTACTTACTTACAATTTTTTCATAATGATATATCCAACAACGGATGTTGATAAAGAATTTATTCATTCTGAAACAAAGATTTTGTCAATGTTATCCCATGTGTCTGACAATAGGTGTATGCAAATTCCTTTTCTCACATCTCCGATGCTTATAATAGACATTCTAAACGTTTGATATGCTAGCATAATCTAAAAATAACAAACGCATAACAATGTAATGCATAATATAATTTTAATGAAATAATGCTATGTAGAATATTAACACAAAAATATATTATGATACATTATTAATATCAATGATCAACTTTGGACATTTTTAATCTGTTCCATAAAATTGTTCACCATGTTCTCTCTTGATATTGTAGCTATTGTCTTCTCTTACTACTACTAATACTAACAACTCATCGCAGCATCAAGCCGCCTGAGGCCAACACAGCTACACAAGCTCCTCCTTCACCCCAATATATTCAAAGCCTCCCTTTTTACACCCGCCCACGAAGTTCCCATTTCCTTTAAATCTTTCTTTATGACATCCTCCCACCCCAGACGGGGACGACCTGCTTTCCGTTTAGCCCTACATGGTTGGCCGAAAAGAGCAATCTTCGGCAATCTATCATCCTTCATCCGCACAACATGCCCTAACCACCTCAACCTTTCTTTCATTATTCATAATCTTCAATAACTTATTTCTAACCTCAGAGCCACCATATTTAAGAAACTCATTTACTACCCTATCAGCACCTGCAGCCTTATTATTCTTTGATACATTTAGTACTGTTGCTAATTCCTCCTCACAAAACAAATCTTGCTTCACATCCAAGGTATCACAAACTTTTACATTTTCCTCTATATTTTTTCCTGCAACTCTATCTCGGTCAAGCAAGTTCTCAAAATGTTCGGCCCATCTCGCTTTAGCTTTTTCCTTATCGCTAATTGCCACCCCATTCCTATCTTTAACTGGGACAAGTCCGGATTGTCTTCTCTTAGTTCATAATCAATAGAATAATCATTATTTTATTTTGAGTCATACACAACTTTTACTGGCGTGTCATCGACAGGCTCAATATACTTTTTGTCTTCGGTATTATTTGGTTCATTGACTCTTTGATCAATGGCAGTAACGTTTGCTGGTTCTTTGTTTTTCATCGATTCATCTTTATATTCCATAGTGATATTTTCTACCATTGCTCTTTTTATTTTTCTGGCAATTTCACTGTCTATTATCACACTATTTTTACACAGGTAACAGTTTCGGCATGTAGGCAAGATATGGTTTATGATATTAGTAGAAGAGTAGGCCTTTCTTTTTTTGATCTTCCGTTGAATGCTAATACATGAAAGCTGAAGATAGGATGTATCAGGAGTTGTCCTCTATCATCAACGATATGTTGGCATTCTCTTTGAGTGCAATCATCTCTAGAGATCTCAATCTCACATATCCACCAATTTAAGAGTTGAATTTTTTCGGTACTCCAAAGAAATTTAATTCCTTACTGTCATGACAATGCATGCATACATTTCCAATAGTGTACTAACACTTGTACTCGTTTCATAGTTTAAATACTTCTCCTTGTCGGCTTTCAATGCTACAATAACATTGTCATGTGAACACACTTTATTAAAGTACTCCATCTTCACTTTTTTAAAGCTATGACATGTGTTTATCGTTCCACAGTGTAAAAAAATACTGATTTAATACATGCAATAGACTAGGTAGTATCGAAAGCCGGCCATAGAATATCAGTGGGAAAGCCACATCGTGTCTCTGAGCAAGCATAGAGTACAGTTGTTTTAGCCATAAGCATATTTCACGTCATTTTAAGATACGTAAAAAAAATTGAATAATTTTGAAGCTTAAAAAAATAGTTTGTTTTTTATGAAAAAAATATTGAATTAGAACCATCAGTCCTCATCATTAGGAGTATGGGTATGCACAAGAATATATTTTTTTCAGATTTTTTGTGGTTTCGCAAGAAAATAGCTCGTCTTTGACAAATTTAGCCATAGCTAATTGAAACTGTCTATAGATATCTTCATTTTTAGTTCAATTGCGTAGCTAATAAAGAAACATTTGACATTTTTTTCTGATTTCGTTTATTTTCTCAAGAAATTAGCTAGTATTTAGAATAATTTTACGTATCTTATTGAAACTTTATATAAATATATAATTTTTATGCTCAATTGCGTAGATTTAAAGTAAACATTTAAAATTTTTTCTGGGTTGGTGTGTTTTTTCCGGAAAATAAATCGTCATTAAAAAATTTTAGCAATCTGCGATTAATTCAGAAAGAAGCAATAGTCTGTTTATTCTGAAGCATTTCAAGTCAGATTTTTACCGGGGTATTAAATAAGTACCATTTTTACACCACCTTCAAAACTTAATTCCCCCTCTTCGCTTTATTTTAACTAAATACTTGCCCCCATACTTCATATAGAGTAGTCAAAATAGAGCTTAGCCAATTCTAAATTTAATTATTTTTTTAATGTTATTAATTACACTGAAAAAAAAAATTGAATATCTAAAAAGCCCCCGATAAATATTGGCTAGTTTGGTGTGGCATAGGCAACGCAGTGTTTTGACTAATAGCAATAAAGTAAAATAAAAAAATATTTGTGAAGGAACTGCAACTAATTCAGAAAGAAGCAAAAGTCTATATATCCTCATGCATTTCAAGTCATATGTCTATTGTAGTATTAAATAAGTACCATTTTTCCACCCCCCTCAAAACTTAATATCCCCTCCTAGCGTTATTTTAATTAAATACAAGCCCCATTCGGACTTGTTCATTGTCTTGGGTATTTTACGATTTCTCATAGGCCACTGGCCTAATTTGGCTTTTGTGTGTGCCCCATTGTTTTTTGTGTGGGTTCCATTGTAACTGAATCCCCGTGTAACTGAACCCCAAGCAACTGAACCCTCGTACATCTTGCCCTCGTTCAACTGAGCCCTCTTTAACTGAACCCTCATGCAACTCACCCCCCCCCCCGTGCAACTCCACCCCATTTAACTAAACCCCGTGTAACTGAACCATCGTGCAAGTGATTTGGCTTTATTTCCTGAACGAATTATTTCCTGAAACTACTGAGAGGCAAATATAATGCAAAATCTACTATTTAACAGTAATTGCAAAAATTTTGAACTGTAGACTTTAGATTATCATTCATTAATTTCTGTCCTCTTTACTACAATGTAATATTTTCTAATTAAAATGAGTTTTGACTAGCCATGATATTCCTCAAATACCTTATTTATAAATGTTTTAGCATATGCAAAAATGCAGCTATTCTACAAAGGCCCGAAAGCAAGGTGGACAAATTTTATAAGTAACGATACCCCCCCCCCCCCGTTCCTCACCCACCAAAATGGTTTTTTATGCGTATGCATATGGAAACATGTACAAAGTGTAAAAACTAAACCTGTGTACAAATTCTTTGTCTTCATAACAGCCTTCTAGAAAAATTCAAATTTAAAATAGCAATGAATTCCTTAAAAGATTTTGTGATTTGTTTGCTGATGATCTGCTTCCTATGTTATCAAGATATGAACAATGCAGGTCCCTAGAACGGCGTTTGCCTACAAGTTGGAATGCGGCATATAGTATGACGCAAAGTATTATTCAATACTAAGGCTCTTTGGCAAATGTTTTGTGTAAAATTGGGAGTCCTGATCATGTTGTAGATGATGAGGAATATGAACTAATGCGTGACCTTTGCTCTCTACTCCCAAAATTTTCTACTACAATCGAGGACAGAAGAAGGCAGACAGCAGAAATAATCCCAAGCAAGCTGTGCCAGTCTGTTGAAACGACTGCTATTATTTTGCCATCACTCTAATGGACAGCTATCTTTCCTGTCAATGACAGCCTTGCTCATGTACCTTTCCAGTTCCTCATCAAAATTCTTGCCCACCCTAAATGTTGCTCTGCTCTGTCAGGGCCTCCTAAAAGGTCACGTTGAGGAGCAGCCTAATGATAGTATCTGTATTTTGCTTCTTAAAGAAGATGTGAAAAACAAGTTTGACTTTCACTTCCCAAGGGATGCTCTCCTGGTGACAGCTGCACTTTTAGACTTCAAAATATTCAAGATAAATGAAATTGATGGGCGTCTAAACCTTCTTGAATGTTCACTGACAAAAAGGGAATCCTCGTTCAAAATGGTTAAGACTATAGTGCTGACTGCTGACATATGGTATTTTAAAACATCCCTTGTGAACCCAATTTGTCCAATCAACACTCCAGGTCCCTCCACTTCAGCTTGTGGGGGGCATTTTAGTGCAGTAGAAATTCTTTTGTACGAAGCGAAGAGGGCCATCAAAGAGACTGAAGAGGATGCTGTAATCTTTGTTGCTGTCAGTCAATCAGCTACCCAATCAGTTGTGTGAATATGGCTAGTGTTGTCTCAGAAGAGCAGCAACTATAAATATCCTCATGATCATACATGAAATAAAAACGATACTGCTCAATCAAATAATATCTCAGAATGACAATGCATAAAAAGATGAAGATGATTATGTGATTAAGCGTTAAGTAGATTTATATCCGGGCTTGTCAGCTCATGCCAGGAGATAAAAAGATCCTGCCACATTTGACACAATCAATCCAACTATTGTGGAAAAGATATTTTACTCAGCTGTCATGGATTGCAGCTATTGCAAGAAAAGTTCTATAATTGCCGGCAACAAGTGCCGTATCAGAAAGGGTTTTAAGGGGTGCAGGACTGATTGTTAATGCTAAGCTCTATGCTCTATACTGCTAAGTTCTATGTTGTCCCCACACCGTGTTAATATGTTTATTTTTGTATACATAATAACTACAAGCTGTCCAAAGCTTTAAAGGAATGTGATAAGATTTATTTCTAGATAATTGTTTTCAATTATGTATTCTGGCTCATTAAACTGCCTGAGAATTGACAAAATACGGAATTTAATACTTAATTCAAATTAAACCCTAAAATTTAAAGCCAGAATCAAAAATTTCAAAATATATAATGCTTTTCTTTATAAGATGTACCCCCTTTTTATAAAAAAACTATTATTTAAAAAATATTGCTTCTTTTCATTCTAACACCTGGGAACGAACTGTCATTAATAAAAAAAATGCAAATTTTTATGAAAATTAGCAGTCTAAAAAAAAAAAAAAAAAAAAAAATGATGTTAAATCCTAAGCCCTAAATGAAAATTTTTATTTTTGACCCAGAATTTAAAGATTTGACCCATCATGCTAAAGTACGTCCACAGCCGCAGTGCCTAAATTACCGATATGGGAAGGATAATAAATAAGCTCTTTCTTTTCAAAGGATTTGGTTGAAGCGTTTAATTTTAAAAGTTTCATTATATTACCCTTAAGCGAGAGAATTCAATCTTGAAGCAATGAGAAAAGATAGCTTCAGTAGCGTAGATAGTGAGGGGTTGAGGAGTAGGGTAGTCAAAGAAGTTCGGTCTTGGTAATAAAGCTAAAAAGGAATTGTGGACTGAATTTTGATAAAAACTGATACCAATTTAGTTTTCAAAACTTTTAAAAGTAGCTAAAAAAATAAAAAAAATAGAACAAACGCCGATAAATTGACGCTGCGCTGCCGAAAATATTTTAGCCGATAATTTCACCGTTCTATATCAGAAGATCTACACTTTCGAGTCAGACACTGGTATGGTCAGCTGTTGGGACATGATCATGTACTCTGGAAGTCTGGGTAATGTTCAGCTCCGGGGAAATGTTTTATCCTGAGTGTTTCCAAAAAGGCTAAGGGTATTTATGAACAATATTGAGGGGCCTGCTGAGCTAAATCAAAAGAAAATATAGGTGTCAAAGTTATAAAAAAGGTGTATCTGTGAACATGTAAGGGTATAAACTCGAAACTTTCAGAGCCACTACTAATACTACTATTGCAGATTCAAATGTGACTGGTTGCAACTAACTTTGCAGGAGTGACTGAAGCCATTAAGTTGAAACTTTCAAGGCACTTTGAACAGTGCTTGGAGGACAAAGCGCCTCCATTATCCTTTTTAACCCTATACAGCCCATTATAGGAATTCGTTTTGAAAAAATTTATAAAGGCTACCAAAGTGACCTTTAAGGCTTAGCATTGATAAAAAATCGTATACTGACATTTTTTCTTTGTTTTTTTCTTTTACAAAGTCTACCTCATTCTACCTCATGTGGTTAAAATACAACATTAACCTTTTAGATACACAAAAATAGGGAATTTTTACTTTGTGCAAAAGGCCTTGAAGCAGTTGTTTTTGTCCATAAGGCACAAAGTCATGTCACACTTTTTGCACTCAAAGGTTATATAACCTGGTTTGCACTCTTTACAACAGCACTGTTTCTCAGATTTTCTCGGCCAGCGATTGACTCCATCTGATTGAGCAGATATTGCTGGCCTAATTCTGTTGGAGCTATGAACTGGACTTGGACTAGCTTCTGCGTCTGCAGAAGGTCTCATACATTTTCTTACGGCATCGCAAGAGCTGCCGCATACAGCCCTGCAGCTACTTCAGACATAACTACGTTCGTCTGTTCTTGAGCTCAAAAGTCTGACGTCTGATCAGAAAAGCAGCCAGCTGTCACAAATGACCGTATCAACAAACCACATTAAGATTCTTATATACAATTTCTACGTACGAAAATGGGTTTGAAAATTCTCTGCCAGCATGTCTGCTAAGTCCTTTCTGAAGGGGGGGGGGTCAAGCACAGTACCCCTCACTCTATCTCGTAATTGTTCGTAGAACACGTAAAAACCTAGCAAAAATATATATACACACATTTCTGTGTGTTTTTTTTTAATAAAGTTAATAAAGTTTTGAAATAAATGCCAGAAGTATTTTTTTTACAACGAAAAGGAAGCTATGATCCTGCAGCACCCTTATTTAGAATTTATTTAAATGAAGGGATATGAAGTGTAAATTTCTCAGATGTTCTAACGACTTTACGTTTTCTCGAGTTATTGCTGCGCAAAAGGTAAGTTTTGACTTAAAGAGTCGTGTTTAAGGGGATAGCAGTGCCCCTAGCATTTATTTCATACATGGTATACTATTAAAATCAAAGAAATTTAAATAAACCAAAACAAGTTATTTCATATAAAAGCAAAGAGCGAAATTGAGCTTTTAGCCAACAGAAATTAATCCATATATGAATGGACTTCCCTTTTAAAACTCCCATCTTTTACTTTAAAGCTTGACTTTTTGTCAATGACGGGGCCGAGTGTATTATAAATAAAAGGATGATGAGAATTATTATTCCTAGCAGCAGACATGGTAGCGGGAACTTTGGGGGTGGTAATAGCAACAATAGCAGTAGTAGTAGCAGTGTAGTATTTGCATATGCTTTTTTGGCCTTCTTCAACACATTTATTCCTCATGCCTGGATAGTTTTAAGTAAATACTTTAGGCTGTTTCTGATACATTGCTGATCCGTCTTTTTGATAACCTACTTGTACTTTTTGTGTTTTGATTTAACCCAAAATGCCCCTCAACAGGCCTTATTAAAGTCAAATTAAAATTTTACTTTAATACCATTAGCCTTAATGTTATTAGTACTAATAGTTGTGGTAGTAGTAGTACTAGTACTACTACTGCTAGCTGGATTATTATACACATGTTGCACTTTTATTAGTTCAACTTACTGAAAGCTTAAACTTAATACTCTAAGCCGTTCTAAAGATGCTGCTGATGTGCCCTTTTGACAGCCTGCATACACATACTCTATTTCAATTTTAGTAGAACCAGTTGTATTAGTAGCAGTATGGACATAACACCTTTGGTTAGTTTAACATCCTCCTGTAAATGCCTTGACATTTTCAACTTAATACAATAGACAGTTCTTAGAATATTCTAATATGCCATTTTGACAACCTGCACACAGGAATTAAGGTTTGATTTAGTTCAACATCACCCTAAACTTTACCTGAAAGCTTAACTATGATACTCTTTGTCTCAGTAGAAATAGTTGTAATAGTAGTAGTAATAGCAAAAGTAGTAACAGTAGGTAAAGTGTGTCAATTGAGTTGTTGCCTCTCAACAGCCTTGAAAGTTTTTATTTTTTACTTTAACTCGTTCCTCTGAAATTGCTGTTACATCCTATTTGGTGACCGGAATGCAAAAACGGGTTTTAATTTAACTGAAACTTCTCCTAAGTGTTCCCTGAAAATTTCACTTTAATACCATTAGTCTCAATAATAACTGGAATAGCAGTAGCAGTAGTAGTAGCAGTAATAGTAGTAGTAGCAGAGTAGTAGTATAGAGTTTGGTATTTGCTGGTACACCCTTTTGACTTCAACGATGCTCTTAGTGAGCTTTGACTTAATTCAAAACCCCCTAAATATTTCCTGAAAGCTTTACCGTAATACCATTAATTTTAGTTGTGGCAGTAGCTGTTGTACCAGCAGCAATAGTAGACTTAATAGCAGAGTGCAAATAAAACCTTTGGTTTTTTTTTCAAAAGTCCTCTAAAACCCCACTAAATTTTTCCTCGTTATGGTGGCCGGTGGTTACATTCCCGAAACATACCTCCCCCCCCCGGAAAATACCCCCCGCGAAAAGTAACTTCAGAAAATCTCTCCGCCCCCAGTTGAGGAAAATACCCCCCGTGTAAAATACCACCCCGGAAAATACACCTCCCAGAATATAATTTCCCATTGAAAATAAGACTCCAAATTAGAGAATCTTATTTGAGTTTTTTTTTTATTTCCGTAGTGTGAGGGAGTTTTTTCTGAATAAGCAGTCTATTCCACTTCCATACAAAATAAATGCATTTGTGATACCTTTATCTTTTTTGAACTTCCTGTTGATTCAAGACATATAAGACTCATCAAGTTTAATAATAACAGTCAATAGTTACGAGCCTGAGACAATTTCCTGAATTATGAAAAAGGGGGAAAACCCCCATAAAATTTAAGGAATCTTAGGGATAATAAAAACATCAGATTAGCAGCACCACAAAACTTGACCGTGATGGCAAGTCAGAGAAATAAATCCTGATGGCAACCCCGTTAGTAAGCTTTCAGAACTCCGAAAGTCTTTTTTAAAACTTTTCACGAATCCGTATTAAAAAAAATTACTCTTGGTTTAAATTACATTCCATAAAAAAAATGGTTGGAAAACAGTTTTTGAATTTCTGCATTGTCTAAGTAATCACTTAAAATTCGTTAAAGTTGTTATTAGCATGGTAGAAAATATGGTTTAGCATGGTAGAAAATATGATAAATATGTCCTTTTGGATGACTTAATCCCCCGAAGTCCCCGGGAGGAGGGCTGAAAGTTATGAACTTTGCCCAATGTTAACATATAGTATTGGTTATTAGGAAGTATACAGACGTTTTCAGGGGGGATTTTTCTCTGGTAGTAGGGGGGTGGGTGGGTTGGGGGTTATGTGGGAGGATCTTTCTATGAGAAAGTTTTCACGGGGGAAGGGACACTGCTATGAAGGGGGTGCCAGATTTCCCAGCATTATTTTAAAAAAAAGATCAGAAATTAAATATAAAAAAAACAAGTTTTCCAACTGAAAATAAGGAGTAACATCAAAACTTAAAACGAACAGAAAATATTACGTGTATGATTGGGTTCACCCCCTAGTCAGTCTACCTCGCTCTTTAAGCCAAATATTTTTTAGTACTTTCATAAGAGCTATTTATTCTAAAAGGCCTTCGTCATTAAGGGGTTATTTTTATAGAATTGGGAAAAAATTCGAACTTTAGCTTAAAGAGCGAGGCATTGACTATTAGGCGAGCCCCCTGATATACGCATTAAAAATATATGAATATGGAAGTTCGTTACGTAAGTTAATTCGTAAGTTACGTATATTTATTACTAATAAAAACGTTCGTAAATAAAATTAAACAAGTTTCGAGAAAGCCATTTCACTAAATAAAAGTAAAATTAATATGCAAATTTTGTTTTAATAATTCATGTACGGTGATCCCAAATCAAAACCTGTATCAATTCAAAAACGTTCAAAAATTAAATAAAAAAAACAAGTTTTTTTAACTGAAAGTAAGGAACGACGTTAAAACTTAAAACGAACAGAAAATATTCTGTATATGAAAGGGGCTGTCCCCTCCTCAACGCTATGCTAAAGTTTGACTTTCTCACAACTCTTATTTTTTTAAACATTAAAAAACTTTAGCGTAAAGAGCGAGGCGTTGTTGAGAGGACAGCCCCTTTCATATATGGAATAACTTCTGTTCGTTTTAAGTTTTAACTTCGTTCCTTACTTTCAGTTTAAAAAACTTTTTTTTTTGTATTTAATCATACAATGGGTCTACGCAAAATTGATATTTATCACTGTGATGTACCTGTGAATAAAAAGATGGTTTTTGAATCAATAGTGGTTGAACTTTGTAAGTCAAGAAAGTTTTTTTTTGTGGTGGTTGTTTATCGATCTCCATCTGGAAATGTGCAGGAATTTAGTGACTTGCTGGAGCGCCAAATGGGGAAGTTGTCAGGTCCAAATTGCCCATGCTTTGTTTGTGGCAACCTTAATCTTGATCTATTTTCAGTAAATGTAAACCTGAGAGCTCAAGATTTTTTAAATGTTATGTTGGGTTACGGTTTAAGACCAACAGTTAATATATGTAGTCGAGTGACTTTGCGCTCGGAATCACTTTTGGATAATGTATTTGTTAATGTGAAGTATGATTTTGCTGATGCTATTTTGAATGATGTTTCTGATCATTTTGGTGTTCTTGTTGTTATTAGAGCGTTTGGTGTTCCTAGAGCTATGAATATACCACCAGACAGCACAATCGCGCTGCCTAAGCAAAGAATGATGTTCACACAATGTATTATTTTTTCCCCTTTAGACCAAAGCACTTTGTATCGAAGGAGTTGTCGTGAAACTTGGAAAAGGGCTCATTTGATTGGCAATTGGAATGGCTAATGCCCTTTTTAATAGTGGAAAGTGATTGGAGGGCAACTAATCAGTAGTATGTTATATAAAGGCGCGAAACTTACATTCAAACTTACGCCTGAAGGCATAGATATGTGTGTAAGTTTCGAACGAATTGGGGTTACCATGGGTCATTAACATAGAGGTACAGTTTCTATAGAAGCTAGAGTAATTAGAAAAATAATGTAGACTTTGCTTGAAGGTGTATACTGTACATACGTGCCCGTACCAAACAGGTTGGTTATAATCTGTTCTGGTTCAATTTTTTTCTGGCACAATTAACTGAATTTCTATTTCATGATAA
The DNA here is from genome assembly GCF_049724085.1 of Artemia sp. Qi Xiang Cuo. NCBI lineage: Eukaryota > Metazoa > Arthropoda > Branchiopoda > Anostraca > Artemiidae > Artemia > Artemia sp. Qi Xiang Cuo. The sequence continues at coordinate 7,760,139 of NC_142810.1, forward strand.
ACAAGTTTTTTTTTTTTATGTTAGATCCGTGTCGGAAAAACAGGTGTATCTTTTTAGTTTTCTTTACAATTAATATTAGTAAGAGAATTGAATTCAAAGAGAATAGTTTTTATTTGCCAGGATATTAGGAGAGGAAAAAAATGAGGGGTGTATTTACATTATTGGAGATTAACGATGGAGCTAACAACAGTGATGTAATTACTTCTTTTGTTTACGACATTTGCGAATTTTTTGCGAAGAGGTATTGGAGTAAAGGTACTGTGAGGGATAAGAATATCTCACGGAGTAATTAAAGAATGGGGTGCTTACATCAGAAACTTAATAGATTTGACGATTACAAGAGACATTGCTAGAGTCAAATATATTTGGTGTTGGTGATATTATGACCCTCCAAGTCCCCTGGGGAAAGGGCTGCACAGTGTATCGGTATCGGATGTATTATTTTTGGGCGTATTGCTATCGCAGGTATCTATACAGACTTTTAGTAGCTCGTATAAAAGATATTACTCATATCTACGTTCTTCCTATAAATTCAACCATCAACAACTACAAAACGGCACTAAAAACGGCACTCTTAGTGCAATGTCTCAAGTGGAAAAGCTGGGGCTAGTGGACTACCAGCACTTTTAGATTGACGTTTAATGGGTCATTCGAAAGCTAATGCTCGTATCTACGTGATTTTTATAATTTATACCATCACTAAAAAAAATACTTTTGATGTCACTTATTAATTATATTAAATAAAAAAAACAAGTTTTTTTTTAAATTAAAGCAAGGAACGACGGTAAAATTTAGGCCGAAAAGAAATTATTCCGTATATAAAAGGGGCTATTCCCTCCTCACCGCCTCACTCTTTTAGCTCCATTTTTTTATTTATTTAAAAAAAAGAGTCGTGGGAAAGTCAAACTTGTTATAAAAAAGCGTGATTGTGAGGCGGGGACCGCCCCATTCATATACAGAATAGGGTTTTATGTATATTGGTAAATGTGGTATTTTAATTTTAAAAAGTTCGATATTCGAAGCTAGCTTCAGTAAGAGCTTAGGTTAGTAGTGCTGAAAATTGATATATAAGGAGCGATTGCCCCCTATTTTTTGAAAAAATAGCTTTTTTTGGCATTTATACCTTAAAAAAATACAAAGTTCAATAGTCAACACTAGCTCCAGCAGGAGCTGAGGATAGTAGTTGTGAAACTAGATATATAAGGATCACGTGCCACAAATATATGAAAAAACACAATTTTCTTTCTTTTATAAAAATAAAAAAATACAAAGTAAAAGATTCTACACTAGATCACGAAGAAGCGTAGGCTCGTAGTGGTACCCCTTTAGAGAGATTGCTAACGTTAACCAATATTTATTATATAAACCATGGATTTGATTATAGTCAATTAAATAATACAATTTTAATTTTTCAAAGCTCTCTTCTGAAGTAGCTTTTGATAGTAGTGGTGAAATTTTAGATATAAGGATGAATAGCCCCCCTATCGTTGAAAAAATACCTTTTTGTGGCATTTATACTTTTAAAATATAAACATTTAAATATTCGCATCTATAGACAGCTGGAGCTTATTTGTTGAGATATGCAAAATGCGAGATAATGATATAGTGCGGAAATTTTTATAAAAAATACCATTGTTTTTAAATGATTCAATTTAAAAAATACAATGTAATTTTTTATATTATAAAGTCTGAAGTAGGGGAGTTGCTGTTGGGTTACTATGTCTAGAGAACGATAAAGTGCCCCCTAGTACATTATTTTTTAATTTGAGATTCTTTTTTAAATTAAAAAAATACAAAGGTTTTTAGTAGACGAGTGAGCATTAATTAGCGGATGATCGTAGTGGGGTCACGTTTTATATAATGAGATCAGGCAACCTATTTCTTTAATATTAACATTGTTTGTAAAATATACTTTTAAAATATTAACAGTTATAAAGAAGAAGCGAGATTCTGCAGGATCTTAGGATAGTAGTGGTGACAAATGAGATATAAGGAGCAATTGTCCCCTATTTTATAAAAAATACCGTTTTGTGGAATTTATAATTTTTAAAAATACAAAGTTCAATATTCTAAGCTACTTAAATAAGGATCGAAGTTTTGTAGTGGGGCCAAATGGTATGTAAGGAGCAATTGACCACCATATTGGAAAAAAAATACCTTTGTGTTTGATTTATACTTTTAAAAAATACAAAGTTCAATATTTGAAACTAGCTTCAGCAGGAGCTTAGGATAGTAGTGGTGATAATTTATATATACGGTTAAAGGGCCCCATTATTGAGAAAAAATACCTTTTTGTGGCTCTGTTTCTTTTAAAAAAATACAAAGTTCAATATCCAAAACTATAGCCAGCAGGAGCAGAGGTTATTAGTGGGGATAATTGAGTTATAAGGAGCAATTGCCCCATATATCTGAAAAAATACCTTTTGGTTTAAATCAGAAAAATAAAAATTAAAAAGATCATTATTCGAAGATATTTTCATAATGAGCTTAGGTTAGTAGGGGTGACAATTGACATATAAGGATTATTTTCCAAATATTTTTGAAAAAATAACTATTTATGGATTTTACACTATATAAAAATATAAAGTTCAATATTCGAAGCTATCTTAAGAAGGAGCATAGGATAGTAGTGGTGACAATTTAGATAAAAGGAGCAATTGCCCCCTATTTTTGAAAAAAATACATATATGAGGGGATTTGGCACTTCGTCAATACTTCACTCTCTACTCTCAAGTTTGTCTAGTTATTTCAAAAGAGACAGTTATTCTAATTAAGAGAGCTTTTTGATTCAGGGGTCATTTTTTTAAAGAATTGGAACAAAATTTGAACTTAGCGTAAAATGCGAGGTATTGAGGAAGAGGGAACCCCCCTAGTATACGTAATAATTTTGGTTCATATTTAGTTTTAGTGTTTTTCCATACTTTCAGTTTAAAATTTTTTTTGAATATTTATAATGCACTATAACATATAGCCCCACAAACATAAGAATCATATTTAGAGGGACAATTTATCTGTAAAAGAGTGAGTTTTATTTCATTAAAAAATTTTTCTTCTTTTTTTTTTTTTTAAGTAGGAATTGTATTCATGCAATTACTCTCCCACTGAAAAACGACCGAGATGGAACGATACCACATCGATGCAAGATAGCAAAATACACGGTGAAAATACCTCTTTACACATTGACAACGATTCGAGTGAAAAAAGAAAACAGTTAAGGACAATTCTAAAAACATAAAAAAAGGACAAACATACACTTCTGTATCATGGTAGAGATATGATACGCTTTGTTATATTAAAACACTCACTTAAATATTATGTTTCATCGTTATATCCCGTTTTATATTTATGCTAAGCATTCCAGAGCAATGAAATGCTTAAATGAACAAAGATATTTAATATTATTTTTTTTTTTTTTTATTTAAATTGGTTTCTATAACTGAAAGGCTATTCATTTTTTAAAATTTTAAAAACGGTTAATTTAATACTTTAATTTCAATTTTATAAATTTTAACAATAGTATATTTTAAACCTATGATAAATCATCCATCAAATCATGAGTAGAAAATACACTTTCACATCCAGCATGACAGGAAACATACTTTCATATTCAGCATCTAGGAGAACCCTAAATGTTCCCCCCCTAAATAGGTAATGTAGCCCTAAATGTCTATTTGTAAGGGAACTGTAATGTGTTTGAGTAGGATAAACTCTTGTGGAGTACTACATGACGTTATATAAATAAACTGGGAATCTAGGATATAGTGGTAACATCACTTTATAATACTGCTCGGGAGCTGAGATATGTCTATGAGGAAGTCAGTGGAATTTGCAGCTTTTTTGGACTTGAAGCACTCTACGTACATGGCAGTGTACCAACAGATTATGTTTCAATTCAAAAATATTACCCGAGGATTCTCATTTTCTATCTAGAGGAACCTAAGCGCCCCTAATTTGAGGGGGGTTATTACCCTCCTTCATATAAGTTTAGGCTCTTCGCAGAGTGGACACGTAAGAATATACATGATCTTGATAAATCCTTAGGACATGTTAAAAAGTCTTTTATATCACGGAACCATCACTTCTGGATGTTTAAGAGTGAACTCTAAGAACTATTTTTATGTAAACATTTGTTTTTGTTTTTTTTTTCTTTCTCAAAAAAAAAAAATATTTTTTAAAACTTAGAAATTTTTAAAAATTATATAATTTATTATTTTTTTAAATATCTTAAAATTTAAAAAAATACTTAAATTTCTAACAATTGCGCTCTGTGATTTGTCAGAGACACGATGTGACTTCCCCACCGGTATTATATGACCGGTTATTGACACTACTTAGTATTGTATCTGTATAAAATAAGTATTTCGTGAGCAGTGAAACTATTAACAACCCGTTAATATCTTTAAAAAAAAAAAAGTGAAGATGAAGCATATTAATAAAGTTTTTTTACATAAAAAGTTAATTTTATCATTGAATGCCAACAAAGAGAATAATTTAAACTTTGAAACAAGTAGGCCTATCGACGGTAGCACTATTGGAAATGTATGCATGCATTGTCATGACAGTAAGGAATTGAATTTCTTTGGAATACCGAAAAAATTTAACTCTTTTGTTGGTGGATATGCGAGATTGAGATTTCCAGAGATGATTGCACCCAAAGAGAATGCCAACATAAAATAATCATTGATGATAGAGGACCACTCCTTGTTACTGTTGCAGGTAACACATTACCTACTGATACATCCAATCGTCACCTTTCGAGTATTAGCATTCAACGGAAGATCAATAAAAGAAAGGCCTACTCTTCTACTAATATCGTAAACCATATATTGTCTGCGTGTCGAAACTGTTACCTGTGTAAAAATAATGTGATAATAGACAGTGAAATTGCCAGAAAAATAAAAAGGGCATTGTCAGAAAATATCACGATGGAATATAAAGATGAATCGATGAAAAACAAAGCACCAGCAAACGTTACTGCCATTGATAAAACAGCCATTGATCCAAATAATACCAAAGACAAAAGGGATATTCAGCCTGTTGATGAGACACCATTAAAAATTGTGTATGACTCTAAATAGAATAATGATTATTCTACTAATTACGAACTAAGAAAAGACAATAGCTATAATATCTAGTGAGAACATGGTAAACTATTTTTTTGAACAGGTTCAAAATATCCAAAGTTAATCATTTATATTAATAGTGTATCATAAAATATTTTTTGTATTAATACTATGCATAGCATTATTTCATTAAAAATATATTATACATTACATTGTTATGTGTTCGTTATTTTTATAGTAAGCTAGCATATAAAACGTTTAGAATGTCTAATAAAAAGTCGGAGATGTAAGAAAAGGAATTTGTATACATCTATTGTCAGACACATGGGGACAAATTTTTTATTGAATTCGCCTCCTGGATAAATAAAAAAAAACATTTCATTAAAAAAATTATGACGAAAATCTAAGTAGGCAACAAACTCTTTCCTCAAGTCGAATCAGGGATAAACAATGTAGACATTTCATTTATGAGATAATAAAAAATTGTGAATTAGTAGCGAATTCATTAAACAATGTGTTAATACGTTTAAGAAATAAATACCTTGAAGCTTAACCCATTTTTATTATTTAGATTAGTTTTATCCATTTCATTAAATTATGAAGAAAATATAATTGAGTAGCAATAGCTGTCTTGAATTCATTTCCTGGACACAATACAGATATTTAATTCAAGAAATCATAATAAAATTTCAAGTAAGTAATTAAGTCTTTATTGTTTTCACCTATTGGATACACAATACTGAAATTTCATTCAAGAAATTATGAAGGAATTGTAAATAGTTAACACACTCATGTTACCTCATGGATACACAATGCAGAAATTTCATTTAAGAAATTATCAAAATTTTTAGTAAGTAGCAAATTCTTTCTTGAATTCGCCTCCTGGGTAAATAAAAAAGACAATTCATTAAAGAAATTATGAAAAAATTGTAAGTAAGTAGCAAATTCTTTCTTGAATTCACCTGCTAAATAAACAAAAAGACATTTCGTTCGAGAAATTATGACAAAATTCCAAGTAAGTAACAAACTCTTTATTGTTTTCAGGACTTAGATACACGTTTTATAAAGTTAATTAAATGAATTATGAAAAAAAATTCTCATTAATTAGAAATTTATTTCTTTAAATCAACTCACGGATACACAATACGTTAATTACATTCTGTAAATTATGAAAAAAAAAAACAATTTACTTATTTAATTCAAATATTGGACACACAATAAGGAAATTTAATTCTAGAAATTATTGAACTATTTTGAAGTAAGTAGCAAAATCGTTTTGTTTTCACCTATTGGATATACAGTATACAGATACTTTATTCAAGAAATTATGATAAAACCTCATGTAAGTAAATTTTTTCTCTCTTTATCAAAAACAATATTCAATTACCTAAACGCTGTATACATTTAATTCAAGAAATTAGAAAAGAATACTCATTAATTAACAATTTATTTCTCTTCAATTAAACTCATTTATACAAAATACGGAAATTTCATTCAAGAATTTACTAACTTAAATACACGGTGTAGAAATTTTATTCAAGAAATTATGAAACAATTCTCAGTAGGTAACAATTTCTTTCTTGAAGTCATTTCTTGGATACACAATACGGAAATTTCATTCAAGAAATTATGAAAATATTTGTAAGTAAGTAACAAACTCTTTATTGATTTCACCTCTTGGATATACGAAGTAGAAATTAAATTCAAGAAATTATGAAAAAATCTCAAGTAAGTAGCTTTTTTTTCTCTTTATCACAAACAGTTTTCACTTAGCTAAGAGATGTAGAAATTTAATTTAATAAATTATGAAAAAATTCTCAGTAAGTAACAATTTCTTTCTTGAAGTAAACTATTGGATACACACAATACTGAAATTTCATTCAAGAAATTATAAAAAATATTAGTAAGTAAGTAACAAGCTCTTTATTGATTTCACCTCTTGAATATACAGTACAGATACCTCATTCAAGAAACGTGATTAAACACGTTTTGAAACTGCATGCTATTTGTATGCCTTTCCTTGGCACCTTTCCAAATGAGCGGAGAGTCCCCACTTGTTCCTAAACAGTGCAAAAATATGAGCAGTACGTGATCAACCAGACTGTTTTCTTAGGGACCAATCGGGAGAGATGCTTAACGTCGACAGAGCTATATTTAATATTTTTAAGCTTCATGTTGACGAGGTAACGGGCGCGCCCGGAACCTCGTCTACATGTACCTAAAAAAAATGAAATAAAGCTATGTCGCCGTTTCATATCTCTCCCGATTGGTCCCTAAAAAAACAGTCTGGTTGAAAACGTGGAGTTTTTGTACTGCTCACTTTTTGCAATGTGTAGGAACCAGTGGGAATCCCACTCGTTTGGAAAGGTGCCAAGGAAAGGCATACAAATAGTATGTAGTTTCAAAACGTGTTTAATCACGTTTCTTGAATGAAGTATCTGTACTGTATATTAAAGAGCTTGTTACTTACTTACAAATATTTTTTATAATTTCTTGAATGAAAATTCCGTATTGTGTGTATTCAAGAGTTGACTTCAAGAAAGAAATTGTTACTTACTGAAAATTTTTCATAATTTATTGAATTAAATTTCTACATCGTGTAGCTAAGTGAAAATTGTTTGTGATAAAGAAAAAAAAGCTACTTACTTGCGATTTTTTCATAATTTCTTGAATTTAATTTCTACGTCGTATATCCAAGAGGTGAAATCAATGAAGAGTTTGTTACTTACTTACAAATATTTTCATAATTTCTTGAATGAAATTTAATTATTGTGTATCCAAGAAATTACTTCAAGAAAGAAATTGCTACCTACTTAGAATTTTTTTTCATAATTTCTTTAATCAAATTTCTACACCGTATATCTAAGTCATGAAAACAAAAAAGAGTTTGTTACTTACTTGGAATTTTGTCATAATTTCTAGAAAGAAATGTCTTTTTGTTTATCTTTCATGTGAATTCAAGATAGAATTTTCTACTTACTTACAATTTTTTCATAATTTCTTTATTGAATTGTCTTTTTTATTTACCCGTGAGGTAAACTCAAGAAAGAATTTGCTATTTACTTAAAATTTTTGATACTTTATTAAATGAAATATACGCATTGTGTATCAATGAGGTAACAGGAGTGTGCGTTACCTATTTACAATTCCTTCATAATTTCTTAAATGATATTTCAGTATTGTGTATCCAATTGGTGAAAACTATAAAGACCTAATTACTTACTTGCGATTTTATTATGATTTCTTGAATTAAATATCTGTATTGTGTCCAGGAAGCGAATTCAAGAAAGCTATTGTTACTTACTTACAATTTCTTCATAATTTAATGAAATGCATAAAACTATTCTAAACAATAAAGACGGGTTTATCTTGTAAGTATGTAGTTAATAAAATTTTTTACACAATGTTTAATTAATACTATTATTACCTAATATTTTTGATCATCTCACAAATTAAATGTTTGCGGTTTTTATACAGGAGGCGCATTCAGTAATTATTTTTTTTACTAATTATAGTGTCTTCATAATTTTTGTAATGAAATATCTTTTTTATTTATCCAGGAGGCGAATTCAAGAAAGAATTTGTTCCCATGTGTCTGACAATAGATGTATGCAAATTCCTTTTCTTACATCTCCGACGTTTTATTAGACATTCTAAACGTTTGATATGCTAGCTTACTCTAAAAATAATGAACAAATAACAATGTAATGTATAATATATTTTTGATGAAATAATGCTATGAAGAATATTAATACAAAAAATATATTATGATACACTATTAATATAAATGATTAACTTTGGACATTTTGAATCTGTTCAAAAAAATAGTTTACCATGTTTTCACTTCATATTGTAAATATTGTCTTCTCTTAGTTCTTAATTAGTAGAATAACAATTATTCCATTTTGAGTCATACACAATTTTTAATGGTGTTTCATCAACAGGCTCAATATCCGTTTTGTATTTGGCATTATTTTTAGCAATGACTGTTTGATCATTGGCAGTATAGGTTGCTGGTGGTTTGTTTTTCATCGATTAATCTTTATATTCAATAGTGGTATTTTATGACAATGCAATTTTTATTTTTATGGCAATTTCATTGTCAATTATCACATTATTTTTACACAGGGAACAGTTTCGACATGTAAACACGATATGATTTATGATATTAGCAGAAGAGTAGACCTTTCTTTTATTGATCTTCCGTTGAATACTAATACCCGGGCGGTGACGATTCTATGTATCAGTAGGTAATGTGTTACCTACAGCAGCAACAAGGAGTTGTCATCTATAATCAATGATTATTTTTATGTTGGCATTCTCTTTGAGTGCAATCATCTCATGAGACCTCAATCTCGCATAACCACCAAGATAAGAGTTGAATTTTTTCTGTATTCAAAAGAAATTTAATTCCTTAATGTCATGACAATGCATGCATACATTTCCAATAGTGCTATCACCTGTACTTGTTTCAAAGTTTAAATACCTCTCTTTGTCAGCATTCAATGCTACAATAAACTTGTTATGTAAACACACTTTATTAAAATGCTCCATCTTCACTTTTTTTTTAAAGATATGACTTATGTGTTTATCATTCCACTGCGTAAAAATACTGATTTAATACATGCAATAGATTAGGTAGTGTCAATCACCGCTCTGAAAGGACCGGTGGGGAAGTCACATAATAGATGAGAAAAGAACACGCGTGAACTTTATTTGAGTGTCAGATATTTTTTAAATTTACCTTTCTGAACAAAAAGTCTATATTTTAAGAATATTAAAAAACTCTATGTTTTAAAAAAGATTTTTTTTTTTTAGAACGTAAAGCAAAACAACAACTGTTTAAATAAAAATAATAATTAGAGTTCACTCTTAAACATCCACAAACGATGGTCCAAGGATATATTTTAGTTTTTTAACATTTCTGATGGCTTTATCAAGATAATTTATGTTCTTAGTTCTCCACTGTGCAAAGGCCCTAACATCGTCTTCAGGCCGGTGCTAACCCCCCCCCTCAAATTTGGGACACTTAAACTCCTCTAGATTGAAAAGTGGAATCCTAGGTCACACTTTTGAATTAAAACTTTATCTGTAGGTACATCGCCCTTTACGTAGAGTGCTTCAACTCCAAAAAAGCTGCAAATTCCACTGACTTCCTCTTAGACATTTCTCAGTTCCCAAGCAGTATTATTAAATGATGTAACCACTATATCATAGAATCCCAGTTTATTTATATAACTTAATGCATTACTCCACAAGCTTTTATCATACTCAAACAGATTACAGTTCACTAACCAATAACCATTTAGGGCTAACTTACCTTTTTAGGGGGTGACCATTTAGGGTTCTCCTACATGCTGAATATGAAAGTGTGTTTCCTGGCATGCTGGATCTGAAAGTATATTTTCTACTCATCATTTGATGGAAGATTTATCATCTTTTGAAAATATATTATTGTTACAATTTATTAAATTTAAATTCGGTTCGTCTATTAAACTTTTTTAAATTTTGAAAACTTTAATATACTTTCATTTCTAAATAAAAATGTACATAAAAATATAAAAAAAAAAAAATAATAGCTTTTTTAGTTTAAGTCTTTTCGTTTTTTGGAATGATTAGCAAAACGATATAACGGGGTATAACTAAGTAACAGAATATTTAATTGCAGGATTTAATAGACTAAAGCGTCTCATATATCTACCATTATTCAGAAGGCTATTTTTGTCATTTGTTAGGCTTCTTAGAATTGTCCTTGACTGTTTTCGTATTTCACTCTAATCGTTGTCAATATATAAAGGGATATATTCAAAGTGTTTTTTTGTTTACTGAATCGATGTATTATAGTTAAATATTGGTCGTTTTTCAGGGGGAGAGTAATTTCATTAATACACATACTCCTTAAAAAAAAAGAAGAAGAAAAATTTATTAAGGAAATAATAACCCCTCTTTTACAGATAAATTGTCCCTCTAAAGTTGATTCTGATGTTTGTAGCGCTCTATGTTTTAGTGCATTAGAAATATTCAAAAAATTTTTTCAACTGAAAGTAAGGAGAAAAACTAAAACTTAAAATGAACGAAAATTATTACGTATATGAGGGGGGTTCCCTCCTCCTCAACACCTCGCCTTTCACGCTAAGTTAAAATTTTGTTCCAATTTTTTAAAAATGACCCCTGAATCAAACAGATCGCTTAATTAGAATAAATAGCTCTTTTGAAAGCAATAGACAAACTTTAGCCTAGAGAGTGAGGTATTGACGAAGGGGCAAACCTCCTCATATAAGTATTTTTTTTTCAAAAATAGGGGGGCAATTGCTCCTTTTATCTCAATTGTCACCACTACTATCCTAAGCTCCTGCTGTAGAAATCTTCGAATAATTAACTTTGTATTTTTTTAAAGTATAAACGCCGCAATATGTTATTTTTTCAAAAAGAGTGGGAAATTACTCCTTATATCTCAATTTCCAAAAATACTAACCTAAGCACAAGCTGTACATAGCTTAGAATATTGAACTTTTTATTTTTTAAAAGTATAAATGCCACAAAAAGGTATTTTTTCAAAAATAGGGGGCAGTTGCTCCTTATATCTCAATTGTCACCACTACTAACCTAAGCTCCTGCTGAACCTAGCTTCAACTATTGAACTTTTTATTTTTAAAAAGTATAAATGCCACAAAAAGGTATTTTTCAAAAATAGGGGGCAATTGCTCCTTATATCTCAATTGTCATCACTACTATCCTAAGCTCCTGCTGAAGATAGCTTCGAATATTGAACTTTTTATTTTTAAAAAAGTATAAATGCCAAAAAAAGGTATTTTTTCAAAGATAGGGGCAATTACACCTTATATCTAATATTTCCCCAATACTAACTTAATCCACTGCTTGAGATAGCTTCGAATATTTAATTTTTTAAAAGTATTAATGCCACAATATATTTTTTTTTTTTTCAAAGATAGGGGGCAATTGACCCTTATATCTCAAGTGTTACCACTACTATCCTAAGCTCCTGCAGCAGCTAGCTTTAAATATTGAACTTTTTATTTTTTAAAATAATCAATCCCACAAAAATGGATTTTTTTCAAAAATAGTGGGCAATTGCTCATTATATCTCAATTGTCACCACTACTATCCTAAGCTCCTGCTGGAGCTAGCTTCTAATATTGAACTGTGTATTTTTTTAAAGTATAAATGCCGCAAAATGGTATTTTTTCAAAAATAGGGGTAATTGCTCCTTATATCTCATGTGTCACCAATACGATACTAAGCTCCTTCAGGATCTATCGTAGTATTTTTAAAATTTTATTTTTTTAAAAGACAATTTTAAAAAATTAGGTATTTTTTCAAAAATAGGCTAAACTAGATCCTGAAATTTCATTTGTCCCATCTACTAACTTCATCTTAAGCAGTCGATAGAATTAAATATTTAACTTTGTATTTTTTAAAAGTATAACTACCACAAAAATGTATTTTTTAAATAATAGTGGGTAAGCTCTCATCATATATAAATTTTCCCCTCTACTCTCCTCCGCACCTGCTGTATCGCTAGTCGTATATAGAAAATGTAATAAGGCACAATTTTAATTTGAAAACCAATGGAATTTTTTTTCAAAAATTGGGTGCAATGGCACCTCATATCACAAGTGTCACCACTACTATCCGCATCTTCTTCTTGATATCGTGTATATTATTGAACTTTTTATTAATTTAAATTATAAAATATCCCAACATGTATTTTTTTCAAAATTATTGGGACAGTGCTAAATATATATAAATTGTAAACACTACTAACATCAGCTCCTGTTGGCGCTAGCCTCGAATATTGAAATTTGTATATTTTAAAAGTATAAATGCCACAATAAGGTATTTTTCCAAAAAGATTGTGCAATTGCTCCTTATATCTCAATTTTCACCACTACTAACCTAAGCACCTGCTGGAGCTAGCTTCGAATATTGAACTTTCTAAAAATAAAATACAACTTTTACCAATATCCATAAAACTCTATTCTGTATATGAATGGGGCTGTCCCCGCCGCCAAATCTCACGTTTTACGAAAAAGTTTTTCTTTATCACGAGTCTTTTTAATAAATAAATAAAAAAATGGATCGTAATAAGCGAGGCGTTGAGGAGTGGACAGCCCTATCCATATGCGAAATAATTTCTGTTTGGTCTAAGTTTTACCGTCATTACGTTATTTATTTTAAAAAAAAAACTTGTTTTTTTTATTTAATATAAATAATAATTTAAATAAAAAGTATTTTTTTAAGTTATTGTATAAATTATAAAAATAAAGTAGATAAGAGCAAAAGCTTTAGAATGACCCATTAAACGTCAATCTAAAAGTGCTGGTAGTCTACTAGCCCCAGCTTTTCCACTTGAGACATTGCACTAAGAGTGCCGTTTTTAGTGCCGTTTTGAAGTTGTTGATGGTTGAATTTATAGGAAGAACGTAGATTTGAGTAATATATTTTATACGAGCTACTAAAAGTCTGTATAGATACCAGCGATAGCAATACGCCCAAAAATGATACATCCGATGCCGATACACTGTGCAGCTCTTTCCCCAGGGGACTTGGAGGGTCATAATATCACCAACACCCAATATATTTGACTCTAGCAATGTCTCTTGTAATCGTCAAATCTATTAAGTATCTGATGTAAGCACCCCATTCTTTAATTATCCCGTGAGGTATTCTTAACCATCGCAATACATCAAATAAATCGACCGACACACATAACCATCCATGAATTATGTAAAAAAAGTTATAGGTGGCAGCAGGGGTGTCGTCCTGGAGTAGCACCTCCCTCTCTACTAATGGCTGCTGACCACTGTGTTAGGTTCATGCTGTGAACTTGAGTGCCTCTTCTCTTCTGAATGAGATGACATATGGTTTCAGTCTGCATCTGATTACTCAGATTTTGCAACAGGAAAGGTGTCCTATTCAAGGCAAATTGCAGAGTCTTGTATATATTGGGATGTACCTGTATCAGTGATTAAATAAAAAAAAACAAGTTTTTTCAACTGAAAGTAATGAGCAACATTAAAACTTAAAACGAACAGAAATTATCATAGACAGCGCAATCGCGCTGCCTAAGTAAAGAACGATGTTGGCACAATGTATTATTTTTTTCCCCTTTAGACCAGGGCACTTTGTATCGAAGGAGTTGTCGTAGAAACTTAGAAAAGGGCTCATTATATTGGAAATTGGAATGGCTAATGCCCTTTTTAATAGTGGAAAGTGATTGGAGGGCAAATAATCCCCCTCCCACCCCCACCCTCCCCTTTGCCCTATATGTTTAAAAACAAAAATTTAACTTAAGATTAAATCAAAATGAACTGTGTTAATGCTAATTCCTAATATCCCAAGCAGCATCTCAGCAGTATCCCAAGAACGACTGAGGGTATTATGTTCAAACTTTCGGGGCTACTTCTGCTCTTAAAATTTTACCAAATCAAAAATAGCATAAGTGTATCCAAGCTATCAAAGAAAGTAAACAGATATTTTTGTGAATGGTATCAAGTTTTCTATGTCAGGTCAACTAGAAGAGGTATGAAACTAAATTAAACACTACTATTTGTGTCCAGATTTTTAAAAGGGTGTATTTTGTTAAAACTTGCTGAAATTTTTTCTCTGGCATACAAATAGCAGGCCAAACTATAAAGTCTTAAAAAAAAACGAAAAGATTTAAATTATTGTTTTTTTTCCTCTGAAAAGACTATGTCAATATAAAACGAACAGAAATTAATTAAAAAAAAGTTTTTCCAGAAAATACGTTTTTCAAAGAAAAGTAAAGAACTCCATTAAACCAAAAATGAGCAAAAATAAAATCAAATAATCTACCAAGCGTGAAACTACCATAAATCAGCATCGAAAAATAAATGAAACCCAAAACGAACAGAAATTACAATAAATAACCGAGTCAAAATCAAAACGAGCAGAAATTAACATGAGTAAGGCTCAAAACCCCTATGCCTTTCCAAGGCCAGAACGTAATTTACCATTTACTGAAAAAATACAAATGAATGTGCATTGTCAGTTTAATATGCATATACTGATATTTAGTAATCAAATTGTTGATATTATTTGATTTATTAAAGTTATAAAAGTAAAAAAAAAATTATATTTTTTAAGTTAAGTGCAAGTTATGTTCTGGCCTTGGGAAGGCATAGGGGTTTTGAGCCCAACTTATATTAATTTCTGCAAGTTTTGAGTTTGAAAAAGTTTGCTAAAGTTTGCCAAGTTTATAAATGGTCGTAAATGGCCGAAAACAACGACTTTTGTTGGCCTGTAGTAAAATGTTTCTGTTGTAATATATGTTACTCCGAACAATTTCTTCAAGTACTGTCAGGAGCAATATACTTTATTAGAAGAGAAAGAAAACAAAGGAATGGAGAAAGAAAGTGAATGAAAATGTCTTATACAAAATTTTCATAGATTGTTCTTTACGTCACCGACGATCCGCGTGTTACGCGAAGCGTAACACGCAGAAAAAAATATGGAATATGGTATATTTTTTTTGTCTTTGGTACATTTTCATGTAATTTGTGGTACATTTTGTTTTGAGGTGTTTTGAGGTGTTTTGAGGCGCATTTTAATTGATCTGGGATATTTTTGGCTTGCAATGCTGTATCTGAAAGAAATTATATTCCTCATTTGGATCAAATATTTTTTGTCATATAACGAGGCTGTAAACTCAGGGTTGCCACCATCCGGGATTAATCCCGGTTTTCCGGGATTTTTTTTTTATTAAATAGAGATTTTCAACAATTTTGGCTGATACTCTACTATTTTTTTCTGCACGGTATCACGAATATTCTTGGTTTTTGTTTGTTCCCTCTAGTTTGCGCTATTACACTGAGGCAACGATTTTTTTGCTCGGGATTTGACTTTTGAAAATTCGACTCCAATGTAATGACGAGCGGCGAAATCAAAACAAAAACATTCGCTTGAGTTCTTGACATAATTTTATGAGTCTCGAATGTATTCCGAAATCAAGAGCAGCGGAAGCGATAAATACTATGGAAAAACTTGTTATGCTCAGTAGAGCTCAGTTCCAGTGTCTTTTTAGTTTTTTGTTTCGCAAATGAAACTTCGCAAAAAATTAATTTTATAAAGTCATGATCAAAGGATCTGCCAGCATTCTGTGATTTCCTTAGGTTGTAGAAAGTTTCAATAGTTTAGTTTCAATATGCGTAGTCGTACGTCTGTGCTGTTTAAAGAACATACATCATTTGGTTCAAAAGATTGCTATCAGCGTATGCTATCAGCGTAACCCAGATTTTTCTAATAGATTTAGACACTTTCATGCGCATGATATTCCACTCAGTATTTAAGTTCCAAACTTTAAAAATCACAGATGAGTATCCAGATAAACGAAGAAAAATTGAAAATGTTTATCTGGATTACGTTCTTTAAGAAGACTTAGTGTTTATACTTGTGCTAACCGAGCTTAGTTTGATTTGCTGAAGCTCATGTGTCCAGTTTCTTAGGGTTGTCATTTGAGCTGTGATAACCGAAAGGATTAATGAACCGTATAAAACCTACTGCGTCACTGGCGCTTTGCTGAAAACCAATTTTATGACAAATATTTTGTTTTGTACTTAATATTAAAAATAATCATTACAATTATAGTAACATTTTGAACTGATGAGCTTTCAGCAATTAATATCATTATGCATCAAATATTCAGTTTAATTTATTAGCTCTTTTTAAAGTTGTTAAAGACGAATATAGTTTCACTACAAACAACTGTTTGGATACTACCTCCTTTCCTAAAAGTAAATAAAAACCAAAAGCCTACTGCATCATTGGGGCTTAACTGAAAACGAATTATATTACAAATATTTTCTTTTCCAGTTCTTACACCATTGAAAATAAAAATACAATTACAGTGAGATAAATTCCTGAACTGATGGATCTTTCAACAATTAATATCATTATACATCAAATATTCAATTTCATGTTGTTTATACTTTCCAAGACTGTTCAAGACGCATATAGTTCTCAGTAAAGCTCCAGAAACATAGTAGGTTTTAAACTTTTACAGTGTGAGAATGAGGTCATACCCAAACTCTTGTTTACGGTCATTTTTGTTTATTTCGATCCTGATATGCATGTTCAATTTAAGTTTCACTTCTTTTAAGATTTATTTACTAATTTACATTAATATCTATTGTATGTTTGTTTGCATAGATTGTTTATTTAATTTCTGTTCGTTTTAAGTTTCATTTATACTTAAATAGGAAAATATGTTTTTTCGTTTTAAGCTTAATTTTCTTATTCAATCTAAGCATTACTCGCTTTAAGATCTATTTAATCATTTATGTTATTGCTTGTTGTATGTTTTTGCTATGATTGTTTATTTAATTTCTGTTCGTTTTGGGTTTCATTTATTCTTTAATAGTAATTTCTGGGCGTTTTGAGTTTGAATTTAAAAGGTATTTGTATCTGTTGAGCTGAAGTTTAAAATGGCCTTTACTTTTCTTTAAAAAACTTATTTTTTGGAAAGTTTTTTTAATAAATTTTTGTTCGTTTTTGATAGCAAAAAATTTCAAGTTTTTAAAAATTCCTTGTTTCAAAATCAAACTTAAAACAAAAAAAAATCAAATATTCATCAAATTATCAAAACTGGTATCAAAGTAACAATATCAAAGTGAAAAAATGGATTTGTGTCAACCGCGGAGTTTTTATTATCTGATGTTTGAACTATTTTTAACAAAATTACTTGGGGAAAAAGGTTTGAAGAAAAAGGGCGTGTGGGGATTAATTAAGCTTCGGTCTCTTTTGGCTCTTTAAAAGTGAACTAGAACTTTGTATTTTCAATCAAATGAGCCCTCTCTGAAGTTTATACGAGTATCCCTCCTATAAGAACCATATATATCCCCAGAGTATAACTTACAACGCCTGTCTCTGGACCCTGGGGGTTTTGTCGACCCTGTAGTTTTAATATCTGATGGTTGAACTATTTTTAACAAAATGGTCACCTCAAATTTTTATTGGATGGGTTATCCATTCGTCTGAAACGAAATAAGGTTTGGCGTGAATGTTTTTCTTTGACTACTTTTACAGTGTTTTTTGAACAGATTGCCATAGGTCAATGCTCTACATTTGTATTGATTCATTGATTTTAAATAACTAGTTTTTTTCAAATTATTAGTTAGTTACGAAACGAATTATATTACATATACTATCTTTCTACACCATGTGTCAACCCCGGAGTTTTTGTTATCTGACCTTTGAACTTTTTTGTTTTAACAAAATGGCTACCTCAAAATTTTTATCTGATGCATTTTGTGGATAAAGGGCGTGGGGGGGGGTGTTTAGTTGCCATTTGATCACTTTTGACTCTTAAAAGCTGGACTAGAACTTCCGATTTCCAATCAAATGAGCCCTCTCTGAAGTTTATACGAGAATCCCTTCCTGCACCCGGAACCTGGGGGCATTAGAGTTTTGTTATTTAACCTTTCAACTATTTTTAACAAAATGGTATTTTTAACCCTTTCATATAAAACACATCTGGGGGGGAAATAATAAAAAAATATTGAAGCTATATAAGATTTTTTCATTAATTTATGTTTGCACCGGTTATCTTTATGTTTGTAATATAGTTAATTTTAATTTCTGTTCGTTCGGGGTTTTGTTTATTCTTTAACAGTAATTTCTGGTCTTTTTGAGTTTTAAATATAATAGGAATTAATTTCTGGTGGTCCTGTTTTCAATATGGCTCTTTACTTTTCTTAGAAAACTTATTTTTATGCAAGTTTTTTTAATTAATAATAATAAAACATTGAAGCGTTATGGCCTTTGCTATAGACAACTAGATTACATTCCTCTGATAAATCAAACGTGATTTTTTCACGCAACAATGAATGGATCGAAAAAATAGCTTCAAAAGACAGTAGTTAGGCTGTTTCATTTGTTGATGCAGAAAGAACAGGATTGTTTTGATTAGACCATTTATCGGATTTTTTGTGCCACAATAATTTAGCATTTATTACAAAGTATGTATTTTAACCCTATTTTAAGTATGGCTATAATTTTAAGTATTTTAGCATTTTCAGTTTGAGAGAATTTCTGGGAGTAATTGGATAGAAAATTCTTTATCTAGTTCTTATGAATTTATTTTGATGTGTCTTAACGTCCCATCGAAATTTCTTTAAACTTTTAACTTTCTTCCCATACAAAACTTTACCTTATTAAAGTCTTTGGGGTGGCGGCACCGTAGTTGGCATAAAGAAGAAAACTTTAGCGTAGACAGTAGGAGAGGGGGAGGGTGAGGTCTTTGAACTATTTAAAAAAATCTATCTTAAAGTTCTTATCGGATGGGTTTGAGGAAAAAAGAGCGTGGAGGGGCGGGGCCTAGGTGCCCTCCAATCTCTTTTGATTCTTAAAATGTGAACTAGAAATTTCAATGTCCAATCAAATGATCCCTCTTTGAAGTTAATACCAGCATCCCTTCCATAAGACCCATATTTGCCCCCAGGGCATAACTTACAACGCCTGCCCCCGGGTCTTGGTGGGTTGTTTCAAAACCGGAATTTTTGTTATATGATCTTTTAACTATTTTAAAAAAAATAGCTATCTTAAAATTTTTATTGGATGCATTTGGGATAAAAGGATTTGGGGGGGGGGGGGACCTGGTTACCCTCCAATATCTTTTGACGTTTAAAAAGTAAACTAGAACTTTCAATTTCCAATCAAATGAGCCCTCTCTGAAGTTTATAAGAGCATTTCTTCCATAATAACCATATATGCCCCCAGGGCATAACTTATAACCCTTGCCCCTGAAGACTGTGGGGGGAGTGTCCTGCTCAAACATATAATTTCCAGAACTTTCAACTACGTTGAACAAAATGATTGTATCAAAATTTTTATTGGATGTGTTTGGGGAAATGGTGGGCGTGGAAGGGGTGGCAGTTGCCTTAGAATCACTTTCGACTATTAAAAAGGGAACTAGTCATTGAAATTTCTAATAGAATGAGCCCTTTCTGAAGTTTCTACGACAACGTTGTCTATACAAAACCTAATATGCCCCCAGGGCATAACTTACAACCCTTGCCCTGAGGGCTGTGGAGCATTTGTCATCCTCAAAGACCTAATTTCCAGAACTTAAAACTACGTTTAATAAAATGACTGCCTCAAAATTTCGATTGGATGTGTTTGGGGAGGGGGGTTAGTTGCCCTCCAATCACTTTCGACTATTAAAAAGGGCACTAGCCCTTTGAATTTCCGATCGAATGAGCCTTTTTTGAAGTTTCTACGACAACACCTTATATAAAACCTTATATACCCCCAGGGCATAGCTTAAAACCCTTGCCCTGAGGGTTGTGGGGGAGGCTCCTCTTCGAAAACATATTTTCTATCTGGGAATCAACTACGCTGAACAAAATGGCTATCTCAAAATTTGTAGTGGATGTGTTTGGGGGAATGATGGGCGTAGGGGGGGGGACTAGTTGCCCTCCAATCACTTTCGACTATTAAAAAGGGCACTATCCCTTTGAATTTCCAATCGAATGAGCCTATTTTGAAGTTTTTACGACAAAGTCTTCTATAAAAACCTTATATGCCCCCAGGGCATAACTTATAACACTTGCTCTGAGGGTTGTGGGGGAGTGTCCTGCTCAAAACATATTTTCTATCTGGAAATCAACTACGCTGAACAAAATGGTTATCTCTAAATCTTGATTGGATGTGTTTGGGGGAATGATGGGCATGGGGGGGGGGGGCTAGTTGCCGTCCAATCACTTTTGACTATTAAAAAGGGCATTACCCGTTTGAATTTCCAATGAAATGAGCCTTTTCTGAAGTTTCTACGACAATGCCTTCTATAAAAACCTTATATGCCCCCAAGGCATAACTTAAAGCCCCTGCCCTGAGGGTTGTGGGGGAGTGTCCTCCTCAAAAACATATTTTCTATGTGAAAATCAACTATGCTGAACAAAATAGTTATCTCAAAATTTTGATTGGATGTGTTTTGGAAAATGATGGGGGGGGGCTAGTTGCCCTCCAATCACTTTCGACTATTAAAAAGGGCACTAGCCCTTTGAATTTCCAATCGAATGAGCCTTTTTTGAAGTTTTTACGACAAAGTCTTCTATAAAAACCTTATATGCCCCCAGGGCATAACTTATAACTCTTGCTCTGAGGGTTGTGGGGGAGTGTCCTGCTCAAAACATATTTTCTATCTGGAAATCAACTACGCTGAACAAAATGGTTATCTCTAAATCTTGATTGGATGTGTTTGGGGGAATGATGGGCATGGGGGGGGGGGGCTAGTTGCCGTCCAATCACTTTTGACTATTAAAAAGGGCATTACCCGTTTGAATTTCTAATCGAATGAGCTTTTTTTGAAGTTTCTCCGACAACGACTTCTATAAAAACCTTATATGCCCCCAAGGCATAACTTAACACCCATGTCCTGAGGGTTGTGGGGAAGTGTCCTCCTCTAAAACATATTTTCTATGTGGAACTCAACTTTGCTGAACAAAATGGCTATCTCAAAATTTTGATTGGATGTGTTTTGGAAAATGATGGGGGGGGGGCTAGTTGCCCTCCAATCACTTTCGACTATTAAAAAGGGCACTAGCCCATTGAATTTCCAATCGAATGAGCCTGTTTTGAAGTTTCTACGACACCGTCTTCTATAAAAACATTATATGCCCCTTGGGTATAACTTAAAACCCTTGCCCTGAGGGTTGTGGGGGAGTGTCCTCCTCAAAAAGATATTTTTAATGTGAAAATCAACTACGCTGAACAAAATGGCTATCTCAAAATTTTGATTGGATGTCTTTGGGGGAATGATGGGTGTGGGGGGGGGCTAGTTGCCCTCCAATCACTTTCGACTATTAAAAAGGGCACTAGAACTCTCGATTTCCAAACTAAGGAGCCCCCTTTGAAGTTTCTACGACGACCCCTTCAATATGAAGTGCCTCTGGGAAAAAATAAATACTAAATAATAGAACATTGGAGCCGTATGGCCTTTACTATAGGCAACGCTACAGCGTTGCCTCTGATACACTGAAGAATCCGTGGACTGAATGTTTGAATGATAACGTTTGGATTTTTCTCAGATTTTAGTACTTCGGAATCCAGGTTTTCTGGGTAGGGAAGCCGGGCCTCGAGATTTCAAAAGGATCCTTTTGTTGAGATGAATGATAGTTTTGCTGTCCACTTCTTGATTGGCGAAACTTTCGCTAAACAGAAAAGCAGGTATGGTAAAAGGGAAAGGGATGTGTGAAGACGTGATGAAAGGCAACTTTTACCACTTGCCAGGGCCATATTGAATATTAGCGCGTCCAGACTATCCATTATCTGGAAAAATGGGACGGAAATCAGGGAATGTAGACAGGTCTTCCGTCCCATTTTTTCGTTTTCTGGGAAGGAATAATCAGAGGGTATGAAAATAGAAAAATAGGACGGAAGTGGTAGTGTGGACAGCTTTTCTGAAAAAAAAGCTAGAAGAAGGAGACAATTAGACACGATAAGTGATAAATAAAAATAGTTGTCTAAGATGGTTTTGAAGAGAAAAAAGGTAAATTGTCTAACTGATGCTCTAAATTTGTTTTTTATAGGTTTTGGCTTAGAAAAACAGATTTTATGAGGATAGCTGATAAATTTGCAAAGATTTTTTTAGAAAAAACCACCAAGTTTCTGAAAAAGCCGCCTAGTCTGGACGACTATTCCCTTTTCCAGATTTCCGTCCAATTTTTCCAGAGAACGGATAGTCTGGATGCGCTACATGGCTGCGAAGCGTGACGTCAATTTTTGGGTAGGAAATTCAAATAACGATGAAACGTGAGTGCGCTGACATGTTTTCTTGATACGTTGGCAAATTTTTTGGGCCTAAAATATTCGTCGTAGATCCTACTAATCCACCAGAACGTTTTCACGTCAAAATAAAACTAGGAATATTGACAACCAGTTGTTAGTTACAACCAGAAACATGTTTCACCATGCTACGTATTACGCGCCTTTATTTTTACGCCATCACTTTGCAACCCTATGTTGTATAACCTAAACACTGTGTTCCGGGACTTTTTTCGAAATTCCGGGATTTTTTTTAAAGAAAAATCGGGATTATATTTTTGAGCTGGTGGCAACCCTGTGTAACCTTCTTCCATCAAACAGTATCAGTATATTCTTTCCTTTCATAATAATTTGCTGTTGAAGTACAACAGTGCACAGTTAAAGATCGAGTTGTATTACAAATATTTTATGTTGTGCTTAATATTGAAAATAAACATTAAAATTACAATAAAATTTTGAACTGATAAGCTTTCAGCAATTTATATCATTATATATCAAACATTCAGTGTAATTCATTAGTCCTTTCTAAAATTGTTCAAGGCTCCTAAAATTATCTTGTTCCTTAACTCTAAAGACCTAAGGCCAGCTGCGTCATTGGCGCTTCACTGAAAAAAAATTATATTACAAATATTTTTTTTTCCAGTTCTTACAGCATTCAAAATGAAGTAAAATTACAGTAAAATAAAATCTTGATCTGATGGATTTTTAAATAATTAATATCATTACATATCAAATGTTCAATTTGATTTTGGTTATACTTTCCAAGACTGTTCAAGACACATATTGTTTTCAGTAAAGCGCCATGACGAGGTAGGTTTTAGACTTTTACATTGAGAGAAGGATGCGATACCCAAACTCTTAATTGTAGTGAATTTTGTTCGTTTCAAGCTTGATTTGCATATTCAATTTAAGTTTCACTTGTTTTAAGATTTATATATTCATTTACATTAGTATATCTTGTATGTTTGCATTGATTCTTTATATAATTTCTGTTTGTTTTAGGTTTCATCTTTTCTATAATAGTAATTTTTGGGCGTTTTGAGTTTGAATTTTAACAGGCATTTGTATCTGCTGATCTTAAGTTTAAAATTACTTTTCTTTGAGAAACTTCTTTTTTGGAAAGTTTTTTTTTTAATTAATCAATAAAAACTACTGTTCTCAGCAGCGCTAATTCGCAAAAACGTCGGGAATGCAACAAGTTTTTTTTATATTTGACTTTACTGAAGATAAAAAAAAATATTGTACGAAGACTAGGGGAGGGTAATTAACCCCTTCTTTCTGCTTAATGGTCACTTAAAAAGGGCACTAGAACTTTTAATTTCCGTTCGAATGAGCCCTTTCAGGATATTCTAAGACTACTAGATCGATACGATCACCCCTGGTAATAATAAAAAAAAAAAAAAATAAACACGCATCCGTGATCCTTTTTCTGGCAAAAAATACAAAATTCCACTTTTTTGTAGATACGAGCTTGAAACATCTGCAATAGGGTTTTCTGTTACGCTGAATCTGATGATTGAATTTTCATTAAGATTTTATGAGGGTGTTTTAGGGGGTGTTTCCCTCTTTTTTCGAAAATAATGCAAATTTTTTCAGTCTCGTAATTTTTGATAGGTTAGACTAAATTTGATTAAACTTTTATATTTGATCAGCATAAAAATCTGATTCTTTTGATGCATCTACTGGTATCAAACTTCCGTTTTTTAAAGTTTCAGTTACTATTGAGCCGGGTCGCTCCGGCTCAATAGTAACCGAAACTCTAAAATACGGAATTTTAATACCAGTAGATACATCAAAAGAATCGGATTTTTATGCTGATTTCAAATATATTGAAAAAAGAAGGAAAAACTCTCTAAAAGTGATAGAATCTGTATGAAAATCAAACCATAAGATTCAGTGTAACAGAAAACCCCACTGTAGATGTTTCAAGCTTCTATCTGCAAAAATGTGGAATTTTGTATTTTTGGCCAGAAGAAAGATCACGGATGCGTGTTTATTTGTTTGTTGTTGTTTTTTTTTTCGTTTTTTCCCAGGGGTGATCGTATCGATCCAGTAGTCCTATAATATCGTGAGAGGGCTTATTCGAACAGAAATTCAAAGTTCTAGTGCCCTTTTAAGTGACCAAAAAAATGGAGGGCAACTTGGCCCCCTCCCATGCTCATTGTTTCCCCAATGTCACCAAATCAAAACTTTGAGATAACTATTTTGTTCAGCTTAGTCTAAAATCTAATAAATATATCTTTGAGGATGACTTAATCCCTACAGTTCCCGGGGGAAGGGCTGCAAGTTATGAACTTTGCCCATTGTTTACATATAGTATTGGTTATTGGGAAGTATACAGACATTTCAGGAGGGATTTCTTATGGTTGGGGGGGGGGGGTCGGGGGAGGAGGTTATATGGGAGGATCTTTCCCTGGAGGATATTTTATTATTATTATTTAAATGTTTATTATTACAAACATATACATTTTGTTAAAATATACATATACATTTTATGTTAAACATATACATTTATTATTAAAATATTACAGTATTTTATATTTGATTACCATATGTTAAAACTATTTGGAAGTGGAGGACTCCATACATGGCAAGTTACTGAGGGATTGAAAGTCAAAAACATTTGGGACGTAGGCTATAGTTCAGTAAAAGCACGGAGAAAAGTGGGTCGACCCGGACAAAATTGCAACAAAAGGTTTTTTACACCAAAATGTTCAGAAAAAATTGCTGACAACATATCCAAAATATGCTAAAATTGCCCGCCGGAAAAATCTTCTTAGGCTGCTTAAAGGGGTGGAAGGGGGCGAAAATTAGTTTTTTTTTTCATTTTTGACATTTAGGAAGCTTTTTCTACACTAAAATGTTCAGAAAAAATCGCTGGACAACATATCCAAAATCCACTAAAATTATCCACCGGGAAAACCTTCTGGGGCTGTTTAAAGGGGGTGGAAGGGGGCGACAAAATAGTTTTCTTCATTTTTGACATTTAGGAAGCTTTTTTTCCACTAAAATGTTCAGAAAAATCGCTGGACAACATATCCAAAATCCGCTTATATCGCCGCTGGGGAAACCTTCTGGGTCTGCTTAAAGGGTGTGGAAGGGGGCAAAAATAGTTTTTTACAGTTTTGACATTTGGTAAACTTTTTTTACACTAAAATGTTCAGAAAAAATTGCTGAACAACATATCAAAAATCCGATTTTTGCTATTTCGGTACGTTCGGAGACTCGATTCTGGTATAAATCAACCCGCTGAAACCGAAAATGATATCACTTTTATTGTAACACTTCTCTAACTTACATTAAACTGCAAAAAATAAGATTTTAATAACTCCATTGCCAAAATAAAGGAAGTAGCTTTTCTTCCAAAGTTTTACAGAAAGATTAGGTCAATGGACGCCTGAAATGCTTCGAACACCCTGCGCAAAGCCGTACAGGAAAATATCGACCTTAAAGGAACAGAGAAGTAAATTCTTCGTTTTCGCTTCGCTAGTCATGATGAACCTGGTTATCTGATTATAATCAAACTTGTGAAACCTAGACTTTCGAAAAAGAGAGAGTAAGCATAGACGCATAGAAACTTGAATATTCTAGTTTATACGGCCCATTAAAGACTAGATACAGTTAGGTTTCAAAAACGCAGGCTGCACAGCGCACACAACAGGATCGCCATCTATCTTCAAAAGTACCTGACTGTTATATCAGCCAGTTTGGCAGACACATTATTATGAGTAAGTAGACTTGATAGACTTGATATGTTGCCTCATCCGTAGGAAGCTAAGCCATATCTTAGGTCAATCAATATTGAAACAGAAGTTATTGTTCGAGGAAGGAGGGGATTGAACCTCCTTCTCAGTTTATTTTGAGATCAGAGCCATCTTTCGGTGCCTTGAAAAACGTCCACGGCGCAGATCAGTCACTTCATGTGATGTGACTACTAGCTGTCGTCGGAAAAACATGAAAATTTAGCAGAATCGCAGTAGATGCTCATTGGAGTAGTCATTCGATGACTCGGGTGTGCGTCTAGTTCTTATTAAGATTAGTTATCATCTGCAATTAATACTGACTTTGGGTGGGTGCTGATCATGTGCGCCCATAGGCTGAATTTTAGGGGGGCCTACCTGGTCTAATCGGCACTTCGTTTTCAGTTTATAGGTATATCATACTGACAATTCACGGTCATTTGTTGTTTTTTTTGTGTTTTTTTTCAGTAAAGCCTAAGTTATGTTCTGGTCTTGAGAAGGCATGGGGGTTGGCAGCCCTAGTAATGTTAATTTTTGCTCTTTTTGACTCGGCAATGTATTATAATTTCTATTCGTTTTGAGTTTAATTTAATTGTTGATAGTGATTTGTGGTAGTTTTACGCTTGGAAGATTATTTGACTTTATTTCTGCCCATTTTTGGCCTAATAGAGCTCTACTTTTCTTTGAATACTTATTCTATGAAAAAAGGTGTTTTTAATTAATACAAATATATGACACCGTCATTTAGCCTACCCCCCCCCGTATGGGCGCCCTTGGTGCTGATCCTTATGGGTGGTATGACGGGCCCCAGTTTCTGTCAGTTCTATTTATCGATTGACAGTATTCTGGTGCTATCCATGTGAGATGGAATTGATATCTTGTCCTTTCCTTGTGTACTTAACCATTTCCCTGCTACATGAGAACGTCAAACAAATATTTTATAAATGTTTTTACTTTTATAACTTTAATAAATCAAATAATTTTAACATTTTTTAACTAAATATCAGTATATGTATATTAAACTGACAATGCACATTCATGTGTATTTTTTCATTAAAGTGCAAATTTTGTTCTGGCCTTGGGAAGGCATGTGGGTTTTGCACCCAACTTATGTTAATTTCTGCTCGTTTTGAGATTGACTCGGTTATTTATTGTAATTTCTGTTCGTTTTGGGTTTCATTTATTTATCGATGCTGATTTGTGGTAGTTTCGAACTTGGTAGATTATTTGATTTTATTTTTGCTCATTTTTGGTTAAATGGAGTTCTTTACTTTTCTATGAAAAACTTATTTTGTGGAAAAAGTCGTTTTTTGATTAATTTCTGTTCGTTTTATATTGACATAGTCTTTTCAGGAAAAAGAATATAATACTTTAAATCTTTTCGTTTTTTAAGACTTTATAGTTTGGCCTGCTATTTGTATGCTGGAGAAAAATTTTCAGCAATTTTTAACAACAATTTTAAAAATCTGGACACAAATAGTACTGTTTAACTTAGTTTCTTACTTCCTCTAGTTGACCTAAAATGGAGAACTTGATACCATTCGCAAAAAAATCTGTTTACTTTCTTTGATAGTTGGATACACTTACACTATTTTGATTTGGTTGAATTTTAAGAGCAGAAATAGCCTCGGAAGTTTGAATGTAACACCCTCAGTCGTTCTTGGGATACTGCTGAGATTCTTTTTTGGGAATTAGCATTATCACTGTGAATTTTTTTTTATTTTTATGTAAATTTTTTTTTTTTAAAAATATTGGGCCATTGGGTGGGGGGGGGTGGAAGGGGTATTAGTTGCCCTCAAATCAATTTCAACGATTAAAAAGGGCATCAACCCTTTCTATTTTCAATCGAATGAGCCCCTTTCGAAGTTCCCACGACAACTCCTTCGATACGAAATGCCCTGGTCTAAACAACAACAACAACAAAAAATATTACTAATCCCTTTCAGCTATTAAAAAGGGCACTAGCCCTTTGAATTTCCAATCAAATTAGCCTTTTTTGAAGTTACTACGACAACGCCTTCTATAAAAACCTTATATGCGCCCAGGGCATAACTTAAAACCCTTGCCCTGAGAGTTGTGGGGAAGTGTTCTTCTCAAAAACATATTTTCTATCTGGAAATCAACTAGCCTACGCTAAACAAAATCGCTACCTCAAAATTTTGATTGGATGTGTTTGGGTGAATGATGGACGTATGGGGGGGGGGGGGGGGGCTATTTACCCTCCAATCAGTTTTTACTATCAAAAAGGGCACTAGCCCTTTGAATTTCCAATCAAATGAGCCCCATTTGAAATTTCTATGACAACGCCTTCTATAAAAACCTTATATACCCCAGGACATAACTTAAAACCCTTGCCCTGAGGGTTGTTGGGGAGTGCCCTCCTAAAAAACATATTTTCTATCGGGAAATCAACTATGTTAAACAAAATGGCTATATCTGAAAATTTTGATTGGATGTGTCAGGAGCAAGTATATGCGTGGGGGAGGGGCTAGTTCTTCTCCAATTACTTGTGACTATTAGGAAGGGGATTAGCCCTTTGAATGTCCAAGCGAATGAACATTTTTTGAAGTTCCTACGACAAAAACTTCTATAAAACCTTATATGCCCCTAGGGCATAACTTAAAACCCTTGCCCTGAGGGTTGTTGGGGAGTGTCCTCCTAAAAAACATATTTTCTATCTGGAAATCAACTACGCTGAACAAAATGGCTAACGCCCTTTGAATTAAAAAGGGCAAACGCCCTTTGAATTTCCAATCGAATGAGCCTGTTTTAAAGTTTCTCACGACAACGTCTTCTATAAAAACCTTATATGACCCCAGGCTATAACTTAAAACCCTCGCCCCGAGGGTTGTGGGGGAGTGTCCTCCTCAAAAAGATATTTTCTATCTGGAAATCAGCCCCGCTGACAAAATGCTTATCTCAAAATTTTGATTGGATGTGTTTGGGGGAATGATGGGCGTGGGGGGGGGCTAGTTGCCCTCCTATCACTTTCGACTATTAAAAAGGGCACTAGCGCTTTGAATTTCCAATCGAATGAGCCTGTTTTGAAGCTTCTACGACAACGCCTTCTATAAAAACCTTATTTGCCCCAAGGGCATAATTCAAAACCCTTGCTCTGACGGTTTTTGGGGAGTGTCCTCCTCAAAAACCTATTTTGTATCTAGACATCAACTAAGTTGAAAAAAATGACTATCTCAAAGATTTTATTGGATGTGTTTGGGGGAAAGATGGGCGTGGGGGGGGGGGGGCTATTTGCCCTCCAATCACTCTCGACTATTAAAAAGGGATCTAGCTGTTTGAACTTCCAATCGAATGAGCCCGTTTTGAAGTTTCTACGACAACGCCTTCAACAAAACACCTTATATGCCCCCAGGGCGTAACTTAAAACCTTTGCCATGAGGGTTGTGGGGGAGTGTCATCCTCAAAAACATATTTTCTATCTGGAAATCAACTACGCTGAACAAAATGGCTATCTCAAAATTTTTATTGGATGGGTTTGGTGGAATGATGGGCGTGGGGGGGGGGGTTAGTTGCCCTCCAATCCCTTTCAACTTTTAAAAAGGGCACTAGCCCTTTGATTTCCAATCGAATGAGCCTGTTTTGAAGTTTCTACGACAACGCCTTCTATAAAAAACCTTATATGCCCCCAGGACGTCACTTAAAACCTTTGCCCTGAGGGTTGCGGGGGAGTGTCCTCCTTAAAAACATATTTTCTATCTGGAAATCAACTACGCTGAACAAAATGGCTATCTCCAAATTTTGATTGGATGTGTTTGGGGGAATGATGGGCATGGGGGGGGGCTAGTTGCCCTCCAATCACTTTCAACTATTAAAAAGGGCAAACGCCCTTTGAATTTCCAATCGAATGAGCCTGTTTTAAAGTTTCTCACGACAACGTCTTCTATAAAAACCTTATATGGCCCCAGGGCATAACTTAAAACCCTCCCCCCGAGGGTTATGGGGGAGTGTCCTTCTCAAAAAGATATCTTCTATCTGGAAATAAGCTACGCTGACAAAATGCTATATCTCAAAATTTTCATTTGCTGTGTTGGGGGGAATTAGGGGCTTGGGGGGGGGCTAGGTGCCTTTCAATTACTTTTGACCTTTAAAAAGGGCACTAGCCCTTTGAATTTCCAATCAAATGAGCCTGTTGTGAAGTTTCTAGGACAACACCTTCTATAAAAGCCTTATATGCCCCCAGGGCATAACTTAAAACCCTTGCCCTGAGGGTTGTGGGGGAGTGTCCTCCTCAAAAACCTATTTTGTATCTGGAAATCAACTACGTTGAAAAAAATGGCCATCTCACAATTTTGATTGGATGCGTTTGGGGGAATGATGGGCGTGGGGGGGGGGCTAGTTGCCCTCCAATCACTCTCGACTATTAAAAAGGGATCTAGCTGTTTGAATTTCCAATCGAATGAGCCCGTTTTGAAGTTTCTACGACAACGCCTTCAATAAACACCTTATAAGCCCCTAGGGCATAACTTACAACCCTTGCCCCGAGGGTTTTGGGGAAGTGTCCTCCTCAAAAATATATTTTCTATCTAGAAATCAACTACGCTTAACAAAATGGCTATCTCACAGTTTTTATTAGATGTGTTTGGGGGAATTATGGGCGTAGGGGGTGGGGGGCTAGTTGCCCTCCAATCACTTTCGACTATCAAAAAGGGCACTAGCCACTTAAAAAGGGCACTGAAGTGGCTAGTTGCCACTCCAATTTTCAATTGAATGAGGCCTTTTCGAAGTTTCTACGACAACTCCTTCTATACTAAGTGCCCGGGTATGGAGAAAAATAAACAAAAAACAACACATTGTGCTCACATCGTTCTTTACTTAGGCAGCGCTAGCGCGCTGCCTATGATAAAGATGCGGATGGAGTAAACTCTGCTAGTCTTTCATGAGGGGACGATCTGCAGGCAGTTCCCCCTTGAAAAAGTTCACGTTGCATGCCGAAGAGACTATTGTGATAAGAAACTTATTGCCTGTTACAGTGAAAACAAGTCTCTCCCAAACGCTAGTCAAGACGAAGTACCTCGGACTCTGACGTCAAACGGGGGTGGTTTTGATTTCATGAATTTATGTTTGTTTTGTGCAAAACCTGTCATTATTGACAGCAAAGGTTCTAGAAGAGAAGTCTACGGCAATGGATCCAAAGTGAGAACCTACGACTTCCAGAGTACTGTGGTCAAGATATGCTGTGAAAGGAATGACACTTGGGGAACGACTGTGCTTAGTCGCATTAACAGCGCTACTTCAGACTTGAATGCTGCAGATGCAGTCTACCATAGAAAATGTTCGACGAACTTTTGAACTAAAAATGATATGCCAAAACGGTTTCAGACAGTGTTGATGATAATTGTACATCAGGTAAACAGAGAAAATCAGGAATACCACCTGAGGAAGTGAGACTAGAAGCCTTTAAGGAAGCCATCAAGCTCTTCGAAGGCAGGTATGACGAGCGAGCTACCCTACGAGAGATTGCAGACAAGATCAAAGACTTTCTTCGCGGGTATGACGATGTTGAACCATACAGTGCAAAGCATTTGAAGAGAGTATTGAAAAAGTATTATGGCGAACAAATTTTAATTGCCGATGTGAATGGTAAACACAATATTATTGCTTTCTGTGAAACCGCAAAGTCCATTCTCCACGAATACTACAGTCTTCCGAAAGAGCAGGATCCTGAGACAGAAAAAGTAAATCTGATCGTCTCAAATTAAGTACTCCCTCAGACCTTTATCAGGGTCATCGACGAATTACACTCAGTAGATACAAGTTTAGAATTCGTTTCAGTATCCCTGCGCCTGCTACTTGCCAGACTTATGCCGGGCGAAAATTACACTGTTGTTCAAGCCTCAATTAGACAAGCAATAATGCAAGTGATGCAACCAATTGCCTTACTCGCCTCTTTGC
This sequence comes from Artemia sp. Qi Xiang Cuo, assembly GCF_049724085.1. Classification (NCBI taxonomy): domain Eukaryota; kingdom Metazoa; phylum Arthropoda; class Branchiopoda; order Anostraca; family Artemiidae; genus Artemia; species Artemia sp. Qi Xiang Cuo. Next base: position 7,792,657 of record NC_142810.1, read on the forward strand.
AGATAGGACTGGCAGTCCAGATGCACCACCATTTTGCGTCTTGTTTTCTCATCGAACAAACTTGGTTTTTGTTGAACAAACTTGGTTTCTGTTCGTCTTATAGCGAAGTGCTCCGGTTCGAAAATGTGCGGCAGTCAGTGAAACTCAAGGACTCAAAGACCTTCCGGAAAACAGTTTTCTCCACTACGTCACTGACAGTGTCGACTATGACAGTTGTACTATAGACGGACGCGGTACTTTCTATGGAATGGGGATTATTTCTGCCATCACTCTGGTGCCTGGAAAAGTATCAAGGTTCATTCCTAGAAAAGAGGTCTCTGCTGAAGATATAAAAGCTTTGTCATCCTTGTCCTTTCACTTTTACAACAGAGCACGACAGACGGGCCCGAACGTCCTGTACAAAGCCTTGCTGTCACGACTGGATGAGCCTCGCGATTCTAACACCGACTTATTATGGTATTCGTCTTGGTGTTCCAGACAGCCATGTCTGAACTGGTCCGGATTCATGCAATCAGTACACAAGGGATATGACCCTGGCAAAGCTGCCGTTTTATTCCATCCAATGATTGACTATAACCCAAGTGACCAGTCTTGTGTCTACTCAACCTTGCTTTACCTGTGTGAACAGGCAAGGAAACAAAATGTCGAGGCTGTAGTGACTTTTGATCAGCCTCTTCACTGGAAGGCTATGACAATTACGGACTCTGAGCCGACTGGAAGCTCTTTAAAAGACCTCACTATCTTACTTGGAGGATTTCACGCCTCGCATGAGCTTTTTGGGTTCAGTCGGACACATTATGGAAGACACTGGATTAGAAGAAGTGCTTGAGCAAATTTACGCCAAGAATATAGTAAAGCATATCTTGAGCGGGAAAACAACTATGTCGAGCAGTTTGCGCGCATAATGTCATTGATAGAGCTCTTGCCATTTTGATATTTGATGACAGGCACAACTCGACGGAACACAATGAAGATAGGGAATTTGAGACCCACGAGGATATTGATGAAGCCCTTGTGATCTTCGAGGGTCTTGATGCTGGCAAGGTCTCTATAGAAAATGTCAACTCGTGCGAAGTCGTAACTAGTGCTGCTAACAAACTAAGAAAGAAGAAGGAGGAGCTAAGGGGTAATCGAACAGCATGCTTGTGGTTTCAGTATATTGACATGGTGAAAGTGTTGCGTAATTTTACTAGAGCAGAGAGGTGCGGGAACTGGAATCTGTATTTGGATAGCCTTGAACAGAAGCCTCCATACTATAAATAATAATAATAATAATTTATTTTTAACCCGCTAAGGTAACAAAAGCGGAGTATAAATAAAAGAAAAGAAAAAATACATACAAATCAACTAAATACACAGTAAAGACACTAAATCAATGAAGGAGGCGTACAAACCCATGATGAGCGGGGAGAGCCTTCACTGTCTGGGGGAGTTTGTCAGCAAGCTCAACTAGCTTTTCAGTTATATCTGGAAGCCCAAAAACTGAGACAAGGTTACGGTTCCGGTACCACGGAGGCAAATACAGTAGAAAACGCGAGAACCGAAAATAATAAGAACGTAATGACCGGGTATTTTTTCGCCCAAGAATGGGATAAACACCAGAAAGGAACAAAATTGAATGATCAGTAAAAACAGAATACAATTTAGCAAGGGTCTTCCTACTGTATTTCCCCCGATTGACAACAATTTTGGAGTAAGATACTTGGATCTTTTTCTTACAATTCGCCACGGCTTGTTCTCGGAGAGATTTAAGATTATTAGCAATGTTTATACCCAACCATCGAAAAGAAGAGACACATGGGACAGAAAAAGAAGCGCAATCTAAAGGCGAGTTACAATTACTATTAAACGAAAGATATTCACATTTAGAGAAATTCAGTGATAGACCAATCTTACTAAGGTTTGTTGCAACTGTAGATACAGAAACAGAAAGACCTTTTCTAGTCCTACTAATTAGAAGTATATCATCAGCATACGCTATGTAAGAAAGATTAATCGCCTGAAAAATACAAGTGGTTGGGATAGAAGATAAAACAGAAGAAATGCAAAGTTTAAAAATAGAAGGGGAAAGGACAGCACCTTGTCTGACACCACGCCGAACCGGAATTTTAGAATCGGAAATAACCCCTTCAGCTTTTATTCGTAGAAAAGAATTGGCATACCAATAACGAAGGAGAGAAACCAGAGAAAGATTAATGCCGTGACTAAAAAGGGAAAACAGAGCTTGTGAGTGGACGACACTGTCAAAAGCCTTGGAAAGGTCCAAGGCGCAAAGATTGAGTTCATATCCCTTTTTAGTCGCATCAATAAGAAGAGTAATTAGAACTCGATGGGCTTGCTGGCACCCCACCCCAGACGAAAAACCAAGCTGATTTTCGCCAAAATGTGCACTCGATATGGACGGAAGAAGAACATATTCAAAAACTTTACTGAGATTGCATGACACAGTTATGGGCCGATACGACGAGCAATCGCTAGGAGGTTTCCCTCTTTTGAGAATTGATGTTACAGACCCACCTAGGAAGCTATCCGGTACCGCAGACGCACACAAGCACATTTGGAAAAGCAACTGCAGGTGTTGAAAAAGAAGTGGGCAATCAACTTTTAAATGGTTGGCAGAAATGCCATCACAATCGAGGGAATTTGATTTCAACCTTTTTACTGCCTGCTGAACCACAGAGAGCTCGACAGGCAAAATCTGAGTTTGGCTCAGCGATACGGGAAGTGCGGCAATGAGAAGTTTCGAAAAAACCGAATGGACATGATAATTCACTGAACTAAAAACTTTACTGTAATAACTATGCCATGCACCGGCACTAATCGGGCTTGTAGCAATAGAATCATCAAGTTTTTCAGAATTAATTACCTTTTGCCAATCAGATTTACTTAACGGGAAATTCGATATTTTTTATTTAGTCGAGCGCAGGTAATTTTTATATTCTAATTTTGTCTTTTGCTTTATTTGATGAATAACCCCTTCAGACGGACGACCACAAGAAACCCAAATCCGCAACCAAAACTTTGCTTTATTTTTAATCGATTTCAATTCAGGATCCCACGACCACTCCGGTTTACGCGTGTTTCGCCTGACTCGCTCCCGTGGTACAGCGGTCAATTCAGCTGTTTTAAGGCAAGATACTAATTTTAGATAATAATCATTTAGAGTATTATTATCATTTGAAGACTTACAACTAAGCTGTAGAAGGTGGAAAGGAACTTGAATTGTAGCAAGTAGCATAGCTAGCGTAGAAATATACAGCGATAAATTTATCTTATTCCAATTTCGACGGAAAACCCATCTTCGTCCTGCTTGTAAAGCATTACGATTAGTACAAATCGGTATTTGAAAAACAAACGAAATCGGTAGGTGATCTAAATCGCAATGATCTTCATGAACAGTTACAGTAGAAACGGGTAGGCCCGGAGAACAAACAACATGATCAATATTACTTTGACTACCGGAATGATGAAGATAAGAATATATACAAGTTTTTTCAACCAGCTTAAACTGCGGCAGCGAATCAAATATCAAATCCGAGCGAATATTCGATGACAGCAGGTCAGCGTTAAAGTCTCCAGCGATCAAAAAACGATAACCTTGATTTGAGACGGATTCCAAAAGTTTCTGTAATACACTGCAAGTCTTAGCGAATCTGTTAAGAGACTGAACCGATTTTCTGTCACAAGGCAAGTAAACATTTACAATCACTAAATCGTTAATCCGCACGGCCAAAATGTTAGGATCACTGTGAAAAAGCACAGGCGAGTAGCAAGCAACACTATTTCGGTTCAGTATACAAGCAAGCCCACCCGACGGCCGTCCGAAAGTAGTTCGTACCGCCGATACGAAAAGGACGTGATTAGCACTTCTTTTTAGCAGGTTTGTATTAGCCGACGATAATAAGTGTTCTTGCAAACAGACAATGTCATAGTTACATGCAAGTTCGTCAATAACATGCTCTTTTCTTCTGGTACCATTTATGTTATACGAGACAGCTGAAAGGGACTGCATCATTTTAGGGCACTACTCGAAACGCGAGACTTGAGCACTGGACATTTCAAACTAAAGGATGTATGATCACCGTTGCAGTTTGCACATTTGGGGCTATTTTGGCAAGGCGTTTCCTTAGTGGCAGTATGATTACCGGCACAACGAGCACATTTATCAACAGGACTGGTGCAATCCTTCATGATGTGATCTGGGGATCGGCATTTGAAGCAGCAACGGGGTACACTGATGAAATCGTACACACGGAATATTTCGTAACCTATTTTCAGGCCGTTCTTGATGGCATTGCCTTTTGCGAATGTATCCGAAAACTCTAGCTTAATTGTTTGTGAAGAGCCGAAACGAGTGGCTTCAGTCACACCAGGGTACGAATTTAATCCAGCAATGTCAAAATCCTCAGGGATACCTCTAGCAATCCCAAGGTGACGCTTAAGCACAGTTTTAGTGGTAGCACCCGATGCGGCTGCACTAATCGAATTGCAGAAATCCGAAATAACAGATGTCTCAATGTTGACATACAACTTGTCACCTCGTGGGCTGACACTGGAAACTGACTCGTGACCTGACAATTGGTCTAAGAATTCCTTTCGACTTTTGGGGTTGCAAACTGTTTGCGGAAGGTTTGAAACAATCACTGTAGCATGGCTACTCGATAGTGAAGAAGCAGCATCCCCAGGCTGGGGTAGCGGTGGAAAATTGGCTGAATAAGACTCGAACTGATTGGATATAGTTTTTAGATGCAAGTTCAGTTCATTGACTTTCGAGAGCAAAGCCGAGTAAGCCGAAGCCGGGATAACTGGCACTTCCGAAGGGCTTCGAATGACGAAAGTCGGAATTGTAAAACAATCTGAATCACCTTTTCTCAGCATTTCCAAGATATCACCAAGGTGACTAGATGGTGCCTTCGTTCCGGTTCGCTTCTGAAATGGCGCATCAGGATCCAGCTTCAAGCCCAGCCATTTCTTTGCGATCACAATCACTTCGCAATCAAAAAACTCCGCTCCAAATCTTTTGATAGTCTCATCATCCATTCCCTCTTCCTTGTTTTGCTGAACGAAATTCAACACGGGCGAATAATGCAAATTCTCACTTTGTTCAAACATCATGACGTAACAAGCTCTATGCACAGCAGCATGGGATGTTTCGCGCACGACTGACGAATTCTGCTTTGTTTGCACAGACAAACGCCTCTGAGACTTCAAATGCCTCCGTCCACACAATACTAGGAACAAGGGAAGTGTCGGGACCCACTCACCAATTCCCCGCAATTTAAGGGTAACTAAATACCGGCAGGTACATACGGCGCTTGCGGCAGGAACCCTCCCTCTTCTGCTTGTTGTCTAGTATATGTTATCAATCAATATTCTGTTCCGGAAACTACTTTAGAAATTTGGCTTATATTCATTCAGTACAGTAGGTGGCAACACTGCTCTAAAAATTCGGGCGCACGGTCCACAGCGCAGCAATCAAGCTCTGGCAACGCAGCTATATCTAGAGTTCATTTCGGCCATACCGCTGCAGTCCATAAAGAATACAATCCTCTAGGGTAATTAAATGTTTCTGTCTGAGTCACTGTACTTATTAAATCACTAATTCTCAAGGGAATTTATAATCAGTAAAAAATGTCAATAGCCAGAGAATAAATAATCCGATTATAAATGTCTGTAGGGAAACACACAGGTTGAAATCTTACTTTATTTAAAAGATTTGTATCCAAAAACAAGGTGTTTACACGACGAACTCTCAAGTGATACTATGCGGCTGCAGGGTACAACCTATACGCGAAGTCCGCTCGTCTTCATCTCTAGACTATGGTTGACCTGAAAGAAACAATCCAGAGCTCTATTCAAGTTTCAAAATCTGTCAGTTTGTTATAAGAAGAAGCGATCAGTTCTGGGCTGGATTGTCACCGGATCTAGTCATTGAGCAAGCTCTAATGCGCAGTTTGGAGAGAAAAGGTGAACTAACTCTTGGACGGGGGATCACACAAACTCACCGTCTGATATGGACTTTTTCGATGCCGATCTGTGCTGAATTAAGTGCCTCAATGCAAGGTCTGACTAGCCTGAGTTACTCAACAAGTGATCGAAACGTCGAAATGTTCCAGTGGCGGATGAAGAGAGATACTGATGACACGGAGGCGGTCCTATATTTTTTGCGAACCTTGGTTCCGTTCAGAGAACACGGAGGGCTCCTCAACATCGTCACTGGCGTAACTGCATCAGCTGATGTAGATGCAGACACCGTGAAAGAAGTTGGAGCCCGAATTCTAGACGAAATGACTGGGAAGGCAGCTGATTCATTTTCGTTCCGGAAGAAAGACAAGGCTGTTACAATGGCATCCAAATCAGCTGTTAACATCGATGGTGAACCGGTTCATGTAGTTCATGTAGGTTCAAGGGCTTCTGTTCCAGCGCTTAGCTACGGTGGCGAACCGGGAAGAATTCAATCTTCGAGACCTTTTGTCGTATGAGCTTTGTACGTATCCCCCATAGCTTTTTGGATCCTATGAAGTTCTGCGTCCTGCCGATAAACCATCTCTGTCAAGCACAATTTGAAAGGCGTCAGGGGACCATTCGGATGAGCGCTTACACTAGTGCCACTATGTCGTTGACAGCGGCTGGCTGCTCTAAAAATTGACTTGGCAACCCAACTTTACATTTGACTTCATTTGTGAAAGTTACGTCAATTATGTCATCACTAGATTTGGAAAAGCTTCGGTAGTTTTTGATGGATATGACAATGGTCCTTCGACGAAAGGTATGGCTCACATCAAACGTTCCTGGGGTAAACAGTGCCCAGTGGTAGAATTCACTGGTACAACAAAGTTAACAAGAAAGAAGGAAGAGTTCTTGCAAAACTGTACAAACAAGCAGCGAATAATTCTAGCAATAGGAGAAAAATTGTCCTCAGCAGGTTGTTCGGTACAACATGCCTCTGCTGACGCGGATGTTCTGATTGCAACCACAGCCATTCACAGTGCAAGAACTCAGTTGACGTGTCTCATCGGCAATGACACTGACCTCCGTATCCTTCTCCTCTATCATGTCGCTGCCACCCACAAAGGCCTGTATTTCAGATCCGAGACGAAAGCTTCAAACGAACATAAGCTATGGAATATTTGCTGCATCAAAGAAAAACTAAGGGACATGTGTGGTGCAATTCTATTGCTGCACGCGTTCCTAGGCTGTGACACCACTTCGAGGTTACAAGGAATTGGTAAATCTTTCGGACTGTCATTGTACCGGTCCGATCTGTCTTTCCGCGAGGCCTTATCCTTCTCCTCTATCATGTCACTGCCACCCACAAAGGCCTGTATTTCAGATCTGAGACGAAAGCTTCAAATGAACATAAGCTATGGAATATTTGCTGCATCAAAGAAAAACTAAGGGACATGTGTTGTGCAATTCTATTTCTGCACACGTTCCTAGGCTGTGACACCACTTCGAGATTACAAGGAATTGGTAAATCTGTCGGACTGTCATTGTACCGGTCAGATCCGTCTTTCTGCGAGGCCACTAAGGTCTTTATGGACTCGAATGCTACGAAAGACGAGCTCATTGTAGCTGGTGAACAAGCTCTTTAGAGAATTTATAAAGGAAAGCCTGAAGAAACTCTCGTGTCCTTGAGACATCGTCTGTTCTTGGCCAAGCTCGCTTCCTCTTCCGAATTTGTCTGCCCTGATTGGATGTCTCCCACACCCTCAGCTGCGAAGTTTCATTCTTTTTGCGTGTATTTGTAGTTAATGGAATGGAAAAGCGAGACTGCTGCGATGCAACCGGAGAACTGGGGATGGCGGCTCTTTGCTGATGGTTACATCCCAGCAATGACGGAGAAGAAACCAGCTCCCCAAAGTCTTCTTCAAATTATCCGCTGCAAATGCAAATCAGGTTGCGATACGGCCATATGAAATTGCCGTAACAATGGCATGCCCTGCACACTTGCTTGCGGAGAGTGCATGGGAACAAGCTGTAATAACTCTGAACCAACATCTCGAGAAGAAGAGGAATTTTAGTGTTTTGTAATAACGGTGGTTGTGCTCTTTTGTAGTGCGCATTAATGAAGTGATGATTCTCAATATTATGTGATCTAAAAATAATGATTATCAAAACTGTGATTTATATATAGACGTGTTAATATTTATGTTTTCCAACTGTAAAAGAAGCCGATAATAAGATTTATTTTTCAAGTTTTTATGCGCCTATGCCTATAGTTTATCTTTTTCTGCAGTCTGGCCTTCACACGATTGATTCTCATCGGATAACCGGGTTTCTAACGATTAGCGAAGCAACAAAGAGTGGGGTACTTCTCTGCTCCTTTAAATTGCCGTTCGAGATTTTCCTGTGTTGCTGTTTGAAGTATTTCAGGCTTCCATTGATCTGATTTTTCTAACAATTCGGAAGAAAAGCTACGGTATTTCCTTTATTTTTGCGATGAAAATATTAAAATCTTATTTATAGTTTAATATAAGTTACAGACGTGTTACAATAAAAGTAACATCATTTTCGGTTTCAGCGAGTTGATTTATACCAGAATCGAGTTCCCGAATGTACAGAAATAACAAAAATCGAAAAAAAAACATTCATCCCCTTTAAGCAACCCCAGAAGGTTTTCCCAGAGGGCGATTTTTATGGCTTATGTTGTTCAGTGATTTTTTTTTTAAACATTTTCCTTTAAAAAAAACTTCCTAATTGTCAAAAAAAACTTTTTTTGTCCCTTCCACCCCCTTTAAGATTTTTCCGACGGGTGATTTTAGCAGATTTCGGATATGTTGTTCAGCGATTTTTTCTGAATATTTTAGTGTAAAAAAAGCCTCCTAAATGTCAAAAATGAAAAAACCTATTTTTTTGCCCCCTTCCACCCTCTTTAAGCAGCCCCAGAAGGTTTTCCCGGCGGGCGATTTTAACGGATTTTGGATATGTTGTTCAGCAATTTTTTCTGAACATTTTGGCGTAAAAAACCTTTTGTTGCAATTTTGTCCCGGTCAAACCGTATTTTTACTGTACTAGTAGTAATGGGAGGGAAAACTATTGTTGTCAGCGGCGCTAATTCGCAAAAACGTCGGGAATGCAACAAATTTTTTTTTATATTTGACATACTGAAGATAAAAAAAAAATATTGTACGAAGACTAGGGTAGGGCAATTAACCCCTCCCTTATGCTTATTGGAGTTCCTGGCAGTTTCAGAAGATGAACGATCTAAATAAAGATTGTTACCTGTCTATTATATAAAAGACACTCGAAAAGTTAAGTTTAGCGAATGCTAATGGGATAAAACAAAATTATAATGAAAATATAATTGTTTAGAACAAATTTGGGCAATATCTTTGCACATTAGGGGGGGGGGTTGAATATGTAACCTAAGAAAACCTACTTTAACAAAACCTATTTAACCTAATGAAAAAAAGACATGATGAAAATAGAATACGTTAGCTCAAAACTGTGAAAACTATAACTTAGAAATATGCTCCCAGAACGCAGAAATATCCTCAAGAATTGCGTTAAAATGAACTCAGCCTTTACTGCCGCCTGCCACATGTACTCTATTAAGAATAAATGTAAATGATGGCAGGATGTACCTTGGTGCCGTTTGTTCCTCCACTTCTCTGAGGAACCCCACATTCTCTCTATTTTTTGGGTAGAGGCGCCAGTTTCTGGGTCGACCAAATTATTTTTGTGGTTCACTTTCAAATGAGTAAAACCTGCTTGTTCCAGCTCAGTTGTGTTGTAGCCCTTCCAACAATCTGAAATGATTCTTGAACGTCCATGGTGAGACACTATATTCTATCACTAGTCAAAGCAAACTAACCGGTGTCCTCAAAAATCGCTATAATAATGAACTAAAATGAACTAGGTCAATAATTGTGTTAATAATGAACTTTTCTTTGTCTTTGACTTTGAGACGGTCAGCCGACGCCTTAGAACGCAATTGAATAAATCACAAATGATCTTCACAATTTTGCTAGTAAAGTATTCTATTTGCATCATATTTTATTGTCACCAAACCTCACCTCTCGAGTGTGTTTTATATAATAGACAAATACCTAAGGATTTCCATGTTGTAAAATGACGTAAATAATGATGAGTTCCTAGGTGCAAGGCCGTACCCACGATTGTTTTTCGGAGGGGATTTTACTTTTTTTTAAATTTCGGGGGGGGGGGGGTAAACCAAAAAAAATCAAAAAACGCATACAAAATTTGTTTGTATCCAGTTTTGATATGTTTTTACGAGTCAGACAAACGATTCGGGGGGAGGGGGGGTTCGAACCCCCCTAACCTATCCTCTAGGTACAGCCTTGCCTAGGTGTATCATGTATACCTTCTGTTATATTAAAAACAGAATTTCGGCAGTCATTGCTTACTTCCATCTACACCTGGTTTATCAATAATGGCTTTAATCATTAATCACGCAAAGAAGAAATTCAGGTATGTGGCCTCTAAAATGTTGCAATTTTTGTCCGATATCCAATACTGCTTATAATTTTCCCATTTTTGAAAGTGTCTCTCACTCCTAAAAAAAATGCCCCCTTCGAGCTAAAATACATGGTTTTGTTTTTATTATATCGAAACGATTTCACAGCTTAAGATACATCAGAAGAAAAAAGTTCTGCAAAGAAGATGTTACTTTAAAACTGAATATAGAAAAAACCCTATTATATTTGATGGACTGAGGAAAGGGGGAAACACTTAACTAAACAAATGAAAAAGCTTACTTTACAAAGAATCCTGTCTAAATTTATAATATTTTAACCGCTAAATGTAAAACTGTAATTTGAATTTTGTAAGGATATCACTATAGTGAAGGTAAAGAATACGGCATTTGACTTCACGGATCATACCGATGGCGCTGATCTCCGTTTCACGGCCCTTCAGCCAGGAAGCGCCAATCATCATGTTCTTTTGCACACTCTTCCTGTTTATCTTCCCCATGTTCCTTTATGTACCCATTTAAAGTGGAGTCGACTCTGGCTGCTCCTGAAATGCTCCTGAAGCAGAACTAGGTCATGTGACTGCAATAATTGCGAAAGAATCGGTAACTTTTCCTTTAATGTTCCACGACAAAATACGGCATCTGAATTTCATTTTGAACTAGATTTACCTTTCAGCTAGATTTGTCTGTGCACTAGGGCATTTGTAACTGTAACATGGATGGTTGTCTGATTTACAAAGAGAACATTTTGTCGGTTTCTGGCAAGGGGCTCTTTTAGAACTTCCGTGACATTTTTGTCCGCGGACGGAACAACAAATTTCGTTTATACATGTAGTTGAAATATGTCCGTATGATCAGTACTTATAGTTTCAAGGGGTTATAAACAAAACTCTTGAATGGGGAATCGTTCGAAACCGATCACTAATGGGAACTGCATTGCTCGTAATAAATCCTCTTTTGTTTGAAATTTCAGCCTGAAAGATCTGGTAGAGCCACTTTGCTTTGCTTTACTACAATTTGGCACAAGAGACTTGACGTCATCAGAGGTCAGATCGTTTGGGACACGTTTAAATATTCCAAAGTGAGAAGGACTTTTAACCTTAGCGCTAATGCTGCTGTAAGAGCTACGAAGCGCAATCTCTATTGCGTGAGTGTCATATTTGGATGCAGTGATAACTTTCCAGTCCCCTCGGGTGCACTTTAACTCAACAATTTTTAAGATGACGTCACCACATGCTTGTTTTAGGAAGTCCTTTCTTGATTCCGGTTTGGCTAGGTTATTTGGTACACTTTTGACAATCACGGCATAAGATGGTTTGGAGACTTATTCAGAAAGGATTTCAGCAGTTACAGGTTTACTTTTCGAGAAGTTTTGTTCCATCAAAATTTCTATTTTGTTACACGTTTCTGTAATCTTGCGTGTAAGTTACTGAACTTTCGCCTGGGATGAAGGGGACTTCGTCTGGCTCAGAAATAAGGAAAGTAGGCAGAGCAACCTTATCGTCATCACAAGTCTGTAACAGTTTGATCATTTTTAAAACCAAGTTTTATCATTTTGTAAACACCAAGTCAAAAGTCATTGAATAATTTGGTGTTTAATAACCAAGTTCAAAACTCTCAATATTGTTAAGACATATCCGTTCAACACTTCAGCATTGCTCAACAGAATTGAATGCTGGGAGTTTATATCTTACTTTTTGTAAGTAGGCTATTGTTTTGTATATTTCTTGTAATTAATAAATTTGTGTTTGTTTTAAGTTTTGCCCTAATAAAACGACAAAATAATCATTAATAGGGATTAATCTCTCAATAATCAATAAAAATGTTCCATGACAAAACGGCTAATTAAATGTCTTGTTATAGCAGCTGAGCGCCATAGAACTTCACCATAACACTACCTTATGCAAATCCGTGTGTAAAAATATTATCAACTCAGCCTCTGTCAAATTTAATTAACCTTTTTTCGATTAACTTTGGTTTCTCAGGCAGACTTAAAGAATAGTTTGGGTTTTCATTGGCTGTCAGTGAAGTTTCAACTAAACTGTCCCTTTTTCTTTCAATTTGCTTCCAAATCATTTTGCTTTGTCCCTTTTGCTCCCAAATCACTTGTTCTAGAAAATAAAAATCATTCGCTGAAAATAAACACTGGGCAATACAAAAAAAATGTTCAAATAGGGATAAATTCCTTTTAATAGACAGTCTTTCACAAACAGTGACAAAATTTCTCAAAAAATGGAAAATATTTCGGTCACACATGCAGTGACCGTCATCAGTAGTAAAACTGGTACTTGTGCATTATACTCTACACACGAAAGAAGTTGAGTTTGATCAATGCTAATAAAATAAAATAGGATGAATATATAATAGTTTAGAAACAAATTTGGGCTATATATTTGCACATTAGGGGGCTGGGGGTATAGCATAGCGTGTATTAAATAAGTAACCTAACCTAGATACCCCCCCCCCCCTAAATCCCAAAAACAATCGTTTAAATATTTTAAAGTCAATGAGCAACCACGCTTTGCAACTAATTTAGATAGTGAATACCCGTTTGACGGGTCTCCATGTCTGGTTTGCTTGTACAGTCTATAGCGCTGTGTAGCGTATAATGCACAAGTGCCGTAAAACTAAACTAAAACAATTAATAAACAAAAAATCGCGAAGAAAGGAAGAAAACGAGGACAATTAACAGCCAGTGAAAAAATTGAAAAATTATGCAAATATTTCGGTCAAGACCTCCGCTTGACCGTCCTCAGTGGAGAATAAAACTGATAAAAATATAAAAACCAAACCTTAAAATAAAAACACCAAACTAAAATTGGACGACCCTTTCCTAGTAACGGGGAAAGGGTAACTGAATAAAAAACACAAGTTTAAATGGCATTTCAGAATTTCATTTTGCGTAAAGCACTTTTAAAGGCTGATCGCTTTCCAGTTTGATTGTTATCGGAGACTCTATTCGATTGCACAATATAACTTTGTGGATGTATGTAAAAACGATCACAATTAATAATTTTGTCATAAATGGGACTTAGAAAAATTTCTCCAGTGTCCCTATTGAGAGCTACCTTTTGGTGAATGTGCTTTTTATTTCAACTGCCTCCCTGAAAACCTGCGTGAGACCTTTAACGGGGGCAACAATGGAGGCCTCGTCAAACAAAATGAAATGGTGTGGACTCTCGTACACATGTTGCGCCAAGGCGGAATAAAAAACCTCAGGCCTTTGGCGTAACCTCATTGCCTTGTCGATTGAGGACTTATGCTCAGATAACCTCTCCCCCAATTGCTGTTGGGTTCTACCAACATAAAAACAGCCACAAGAACAAGGAATTCTATAAACACCACTACCCAGAATGGGGCTGGTTTTATCTTTGCTTTTGCTAAAAAAGTTCTGTGTAATATTTGAATTTTTAAAGGCGACGCTAAGTTTATGTTTTTTAAGGATTCTTTTCAATTTGTCAATGAATTTTGGAATGTAGGGTAGAACAGTGAAAAGTTTCTTATCATCCACCAATGGGACGGTAACTGTTGGGACTTGCGGACCTGATGCACTCCCCTCTGCCTTTTTTCGTCTTCTGTCTATAATGGTCTCAAGTAATTTTATAGGGTAGCCATTGCAAAATAAAATGTCCTTAATATAGTTCAATTCTGAGTCTATGTGAGGCTCTGAGCATATTCTTATTACTCGGTTAACCAAAGAAATAACAACTCCTCTTTTTATGCAGGGAGAGTGGTTGGAGGAAAAATGCAAATACCTATCGTTATGCGTAGGCTTTCTATAAATAGAAAATTCAAGGAAGGAGACTTATCGAAAATTAAAACATCTAGGAAAGGAAGTTTGTGGTTATGTTCTAGTTCTAACGTGAACTGAAGGTTAGAGTCCAAAGTGTTTAGATGAGTTAAGAAGGAGTTAAGTGACTCCCCTCCATGCTCCCACACAGAAATAACATCATCCACAAACCGACCCCAGAAGCGGTGTTTCATCGGAAAATTTTCCAGAGCAGAGATTTCAATGAATTCCATATAAAAAGTTGCCAAAAATGGTGAAAGACTTGTACCCATGGGTAGACCCCTGATTTGGGTGTAAAATTGATTATTAGATCGGAAATATGAGGAGGATCTATTGCAAAGACGGATGAGACGCATAATAGTTTCTATATATAATAGTTTCTATATCCAGTGTTTTGTAGTCCATTTGAGCAATATTACCTTCTAGTTTCCTTTGAAGAGCTAGTTCACATTTTTTAATGTCGCAAGACGTATACATAGAAATGGCATCGAAACTGGCCAAATTGTATTTTTTTTTATTTCAATGTCATCTAATTTCTCAACAAGGTCAACTGAAATTCTTATGTGTGAAGTTTGAGTTTGTATAAGGGGGCGAAAAGGTGTTGACATCCATTACCCCAATCTTACAGTCGGGAAGCTATAAGAAACCACAACTAGGCGTAGAGGAACTCCATCTTTGTGGATTTTTGGGAGCCCGTAAAATTTAGGAGCTGGACAACCTTTAGGGTAAAATAATTTATACATTTGTGGAGTAATAAGTCTTTCAGTTTGCAAAATTCCCAGCTCCTTTCGCACTAAACGGGTGAACTTATCGGTGGGGTCTGAATCTATGGGCTTGTAAGTATGGGTGTCGGATAAAATATCTGTAACTTTTGTATTATATGAAGTTTTATCAAGGATAACAATTTTATTTCCTTTATCAGCCCTGGTGATAATGATGCGTGGGTCTTTTTTTAAATTTTTGAGAGTTTGTGTTTCCTGATTTTTTTACCTTGAGGAATATGGAATGAAATCAAGAATATTCTTAACCACCTCTCCTCGAAGTAAATCTGGATTTTCCACAGCACCACGAGAACCAAATATACCCGCCTACATATTGGAGACTATCTCTGCGAAATTCACTTGTCTTTGAGGTAGGCAAAATTTAGGTCCCTTGGACAAAACATGGGTTTCTTCCGGAGTAAGAACTTTAGAAGATAGGTTCTCAATGGCCGGACCTGGACAAAATCTCGGAAGAAAACATCTGGAATTCTGAAATTTTTCGTACTCTAATTTTTCAAACTTTTCTGATAAACGAGCCTTAGCCATACAAAAGACGAGGTGGAAAGTATTCAGAGCTATTCTAGAAATCTGCTGAAAATCCATCGGTGAAAGGTTTTGCTGTAGAAAATGTCGAGTTTTTTAAATTGTATTACTAAGAAAAAAACGTCGTTTTTTTGGTCTTTTAAAATGTGAACCAAAAACTGAAAACCAACCCTATCACTAAATTGCCTTTCGGAATGTGTACCTAGGTTTAGGCGGACACGAAGAGAATTCTGAAGAATTCTCTTTACTCTACAATGCTGTAAAAATTCTTGTTGATTAATAAGGTTGGCGTGTTTTTTAGACAAATCAAAATAATTCAGAACAGACTTGGTCAAAAGCTCCCCGTAAGCTAGTCGAAAATAATTTCTGAGACCACGCTGGCTAATCATGATAAAACATAAAATCCTGAAGAAAGGAAGAAAACGAGGACAATAAACATCAAATGAAAAATTTTAAAAAATTTGAAAAAATTTCGGTCAAGACCCCCGATTGACCATCCTCATTGCATAATAAAATTGATAAAAATTTAAGAACTAAACCTTAAAATAAAAACACCAAACTAAAATTGGACGACCCTTTCCTAGTAACGGTGAAAGGGTAACTGAATAAAAAACACAAGTTTAAATGGAATTTCAGAATTTCATTTTGCGTTAAGCACTTTTAAAGGCTGATCGCTTTCCAGTTTTATTGTTATCGGAGACTCTATTCGATTCCACAATATAACTTTGTGGATCTATGTAAAAACGATCAGAATTAATAATTTTGTCATAAATGGGACTTAGAAAAATTTCTCCAGTGTCCCTATTGAGAGCTACCTTTTGGTGAATGTGCTTTTTATTTCAACTGCCTCCCTGAAAACCTGCGTGAGACCTTTAACGGGGGCAACGATGGAGGCCTCGTCAAACAAATGAAATGGTGTGGACTCTCGTACACATGTTGCGCCAAGGCGGAATCAAAAACCTTAGGCCTTTGGCGTAACCTCATTGCTGTGTCGATTGAGGACTTATGCTCAGATAACCTCTCCCCCAATTGCTGTTGGGTTCTACCAACATAAAAACAGCCACAAGAACAAGGAATTCTATAAACACCACTACCCAGAATGGGGCTGGTTTTATCTTTGCCTTTGTTAAATCCCCCTTCTCGCCCCAATAAGAGTTTGCACTGAAAGATATAGAAGAACTTTTATCCCTTACATAGTTGACATTTTCAACCACTGAATCTCCGTTGCCTCCCCCCCCCCCTCACTCACTCTTTACCTCATAGTTATTAATTTTAATCCTCATTTTGCAAATTTGGAGGTTTTATTTTTATGTTTTTTAGTCACCAACTAATTTATGTTTTTGTTTTAATTTTACTTTATCCCCTTGTTAATTTTACGAGTTTTTTTTTTTTGTATTTTTGCTGACTTGTCATTGGCCTTCTAATTTTATGTGTTCATTTTGTTTTTTGTTTTAACGTTTTTACGTATTTGACATTGACCCTTTTATAATTTTCTGTTGTTGTTTGACTATTTGTTTTTGTTGTTCTTTTTTCCCTTTTTTTGACGCTAAAGTGCGAATTCGGCCCTTTGGGCTTGTGATAGCCGTTTTTCAGCAATAAATCTTATCTTATCTCATTAGCGTTCAATGAAATAACATTTGGACAGAGGTTAACTACATTGGGTGGATTGAACTTTACTCTATCAGATTTTAATAAATTATCGTAAACTAGAAATAGTGATAAATCACTAGTGATAAATCAGTAGAAATAGTGATAAACTAAAAATAATGATAAATAACTAGGTGTATCAACCCATCACATCGTTACTAAACACAAACACATTCGTTCCCATAAACTAAACACTTAACGATGCTTTAAAAGCATCGTTACTAACTGAAAAAAGTTGTTACTATTAACAAATCGCATCCTAATTAGGTAGTGTTGACTCGAGGCATCTTAAACGCATCGCTACTACTTATTAACACATTATTACACTAATTACATCGTTTTTATTAACAAGTTTTGTCTTAATGAGGTAGTATTGATTGAGATTCTGATTACCAACAATACATTTTGTTGGTAATAGCCCACTTCCTTTTTGTATATGCATCTAAGCATAATCCGGGATTTTTCTTTGGGGGAGGCGGGGGGAGCACAAAAAAAAACTATATAAAAAGAATACAACAAATTCATATGTATTTTTATTGTTGTATTTTTATTAGCCCCCCCCCCTATATACAACCTTGACATCGCGGCAAACTGAACGCATAATTAAAAAATTGCTAATTTACAAGTTTCTTAAAAACCAAGCAAGATGCTTGAAAGAAGCTCCAGTTTAGAACGGTGGGGCTAGAGCTGCGATGGGTCGGTCCCATATTACTGTATCTATTTGTTTCTCCCCCGTATCTGCGGGAGACAGAACTGTCAGAGCAAAGGAATCTTCACCCTAGCTGCACACGATCGGGAAATACTCACCAAATACTGTGTTTTGCATCACATCTAGCCATAATCGTTTCCGAGGTTTTTTTTGTGGGGGACTATATTAAGTGGTAGAAAGTGGTTGACCCCTCAATCGTTTAATTCCCTCTATTGGTAAGCAGGCAAAACGAATGGCCTCACAAGGGATATATCTGTAAAACTCCTTACTTCTTGAAGTTTGAAACTGCTAGAGCGCATGAAAACTAGGCACTTAATCAATTTCATTTTGATAGCGGGGTTTATTCAAGAAAATACACAACACAATATATAAAGAAAATACTAAAAAGAAAGCAAAAAAAGGCAATACAACAAAGCAATTACCCCCCCCCCCCCCCCCGTAAGCTTTCGATTGCTTGGAGTAAACCCTTAAACATAGGAATTAAATTTAAAGAAGAGAAAAGAAAGAAAAAAAGAAAGAAGGAGAAAAAAAATCTGCATTTGCCCTACTCCAGCTCGCAGCAACCCTTTCAAACAAAACATATTCCACCTACCAATACACTCAAAAAACCCTTGTTTCCATCCAACAAAAAAATAAACAGTTTATTTGCATTAAATGTTTTTTTTGTTTTTTTTCGGTGGGAACTTGAGAGCGAAAGAAATTGAATTTAACGATTCATCAAATATCATACAACTGGAAACAAACTGTTTTAAGATCTCTGCGGAAATCACACACATTTGCCGACTTTGTCATTTTTTTTTCATTTTTTAATTCCCTGATTAGCTTAAAAAACCTAGGTTTGGTCATAGAATAGCACTTAAATGCCCTGTGTTAAGGCTTGAAGAAAGTGACAGCTCTGGGCAAGACCAGGCAGAGTGAGTAGGACCCTCACACCGTTACTTCTCCAGATCCCCTAATTGTTTGTATATTTTAAAGATGTTCCTACATTTGTGAATAATCGGCCGTATTTTGGAACTTTTTTCGTCAAGTCCCCCCCCCCAAGAAATAAATTCTTCTGAGCGTTGCTAACCCCTGGTAAAAACATAATTGTAAAAAAATCTAGCAAAACCTTCTAATTGAGCCAAATTATAATTATGGGGATCGCCAATTATATTTGTAGAAGAAGCATTTTAAATCTTCTCACTAAAAATTTCCTATCCCACAGTATATGAATTATCCTTCTGAATAAGCCAAATATAAATAATGAGGATCGTCAAGTGCATTTTTTGAAAAATTAATTTTCAATATTTGCGTTAAATATTTTCTTTCCCACAGATTAAATTAAGATTTCATCTTCTCTCTCTTTCTCCCGGCATAATATACATTCAAAAAGTATTTTTAGTAGATGTTCGTGTTAAAATATTCTTGTCCTACAGTGTACGAATTAAGATCTTCTTCACTTTAAGTCCCCCTCCCCCCGAGAAAAAATCCATATTTACAAAGTATGCACCACAGAACCTTCTGAATAAGCCAAATTATAATTGTAAGAATTTCCGAGTGCGTTTGTAGAAGATGTATTTTTAAATTTTCACATTAAAATTTTTCTATTTCAAAAACTCTAAAACTGTCCAACGAACGATTTAGCGCGACGCACGAACTTAGAAATAACCTTCTAAATGAGACAAACTGTAATTATAAAGTTCGCAAGGCCGTATCTAGGATTTTTTCACGGGGGGGGGGTGTTTTACACAAGGTTTTTTCTGGGGGGGGGGATACACAAAAAAACGCATAAATTTTATTACATCCATTTTGTTATGCTTTTGTGAGTCAGCCGAACATTCCGGGGGGGGGAATCAAACCTCTTACCCCCCCCCCCCTGGATGCGGTCTTGAAAGTTTTCCAAGGATATTTTTAGAACAAGTATTTTAAAATTCTATCGTAAAATTTTTCTACCTCACAGCGTATGAAATAATATTTTCATCTTCCCCCTTTAAGTCACCCGGAAATAAATTCCAGTGGACGCTACTGACCCTGGCATAATCCGCAGTTACAATAGGTTTCTCATAAAACCTTCTGAATGCACCATTCTTTAAATGTGAGGATTTTTAGAATAAATTTTAAGAAGTATATTTAAATTTTCTCATTAGAATTTCCCAATCCCACAACGCAGGAATCAAGGCTGTATAATTATAAACTAATTTTTGATGCATTTTTAAAAGTCTTTTTGGTAATTGTATGATATAGCACCGACCAAATATTCTTCATCTAAGCAGAACCTGTGTTTCTGATGCTCAATCCTAATCACAGTTTGTATAATTATCTATAATTATCTAATTATATAAACTGTGATCCTAATGAAATATACCTAATGCCTATACCTAATAATCCTAATGAAGTATGGCAAAATTGTGATGCTGTAGAAACAAATTTGGGCTATATATTTGCACATTAGGGGGGATGGGGGGTCTGCATGTCTAATATGTTCGATACAATTGTTCTGTTTATTATGAAGTAAGAACTGTTTTCTAACTTCAGACTGTTCAAATACTTTACCCCTACCCCCTAATTTACAAATATATAGCCCAAATTATATATTTCCTATCTATTCTGTCACTTCTCTTTGTCTTGTCTCGCACTAAGCTGAAAGAAGTTAACGAAGAAAATCGGTTCTGTGATTTGTCAATGGATGAACAACTTGAGTGGTCGGCTCTATATAATACAAGTACCGTCTTTTCTGTATTACCTCCCCTGAAAAAGATCCTTTGTAACCCTCCCCCCCCCCAAAAAAAAAAAATCCTGGATACGGCCTTAGTAGGAATGAAGATTTCATTTTTTCTTTTCTAAATTTTGTCGCAGGAGAGTAATTCGTAATTCGACTCATTACTGCAGACTAATTAAATTCCTTCTTCCAGAAATTGCTTCACACTGGAATTTACGTTCCCTTGTGATATTTTATAGATTAGCCATTCAGGTTCCCTCAAGAATCACACTACAAAGACGGCTTATAATACCTGAACAATATCATGGAAGCCACTATTTCAACACAAAAGAGTGATTTCGCGTCTATTCTTCCTCCCTGCTCACTCTTGTTCGAATTCATTGTTGGTTGAATCTCACAACAGTCAGGCTCTAATCATTTGAATCGTGGCCTTTCAAACAATTTCAGACCACCTGGGGAACATTCTTGCCTTATTTTTTTTATGTAAGACCTCTATTGTAAGCAAATACTTCAGGCAATTGATCTCATACGCAATATTTACCTAATTAATTTAAAAGACTATGGGTCCTAGGCAACTTTCACAGTAATCTCATAATTTTCTACTCTAAGTGGTTAACTCACGTGCAGTCTTTTGGACTTAACCAAGTCTTTTCACACGAAGTTCACGTGAATAAAACCATACCACCATTATAATCATCTTTGAAATCCATTGCATTCATCATTTGCAAACTATTAAAACATTCATAGAATGCAGACGGAGATTAAAGGTCTGATCAAGGATAAGAGGCTATCCAGAAAGTTTCTTAGCTTTTATGTCAAACTTTTCCATAACATAACATAAGCTCCCGTAGCGTAAACTTCTATGTGGAGTTCTAGTCTGCCGCAACGCTGCCAACGTTGCGGATAAATTTTGCTCCGCAAAACTAAATAACCTAAAACAAAGTTAAGTTTTCCTAATGTAAAAGAATTTACGGAATAGTATGAAAAAATCATTTACAGTTTGAATCACGGCCTATCAGATAATTTCAGACCACCCGGGGAGCAATTCACTGCCTTATTTTTTTTTTATAAGGCATCTCTAGTAAGTAAATGCTCAAGGCAATTGATCTCAAGTAGATATTTACCTAGTTCAGTTATATGAATGTGGGTCTTGAAAATTGAAAGTAATGAATTTTCAGGCTATATTTCATGTTCGTAAATGTAATTAGAGGTTTAAACCGCCAGTTTTGATTATTATGTAAGGACGTTGCTATTGGCGCTACACTGTGATAATTTTCATCAATAGGGCAGAGGATAACCGTCCCCCCAGATTAAAATTTTTACCCCTCCAGCTGAAATTTAGCATCTTGAAAAATATTGCAAAAACTAAGATAGGGTTACCTAATTCAAGCATACACAGAAGCAGATCAGTTTTCTTCAGTATACCTTTGCCTTTACTGTACTATATGGCTAATTTTTCAGTTTTCGCTCTTGTTTTCATTTGACTTAGGGATATCGGCTCCAACTTTGTCCCTCCTCACAAGATTTTGACAAACCTGCCACTTTAATGGGACCGTAAAACTTTTATTTTGTCTTTAAATTTATTAAGGATTCACTTTGCTGACACTACAAAAGAATGAAATGTTGTGTAGTAATCTGGGGGGTACCCTTGAATTTCCCTCATTATTTCCTTCAATATCCCTCACTCTTTACGTTAAATCTGACTTTTTCTAACAATTATTTTGAGAAATATTCTTCAAACACAAAGGCCGTCGAATTCGAATAAAACCTATTCTTAATGAGCTTTAAGAGTTTAGCGTAAAGAGTGAGAGATGAAGATTGGGAAGCCCCCTCATATATGGAATAATTTTGATTTATTTCAAGTTTTAATGATGCTTTTTGCTTTCAGTTGCTTTTTTAATTTTAGAATAGCCGGCTAAAGATATCTTTAGGTATACTTTTGACTAACCATATGTCATACAGTCAGCTTAATGAAAAATTTAAGTCCCATCCCTTTTTCCAGAGCTATAATGAAAGAACGGCTAAAAGGACTAAGTTTTAAGTTTACGGACGACAAATAACCAAAAATCAAGGTTTTGCTTGGCCATTTTTTCTCAGGATGTCATTCGTCAGAGTGTAGCTTTGACCATATGGGAGGGGAGCATCTAAAGTGGCTTTGGCCATAGGCGGCTACGCGCTACAATGATTTGTATTTTTAATTGTAGTTGTTATTAATAACTTCCATTAAAGTATGAAACGTTATTTAGAAAACCTCTCTTATTAAGACGGTTGAGAGGGTAAAGTAAATCCCTCCCGAGTGGCACCTTTTTCAAAATCTCGAGAGGTCGATTCCCTTGGGTTTGGAAGAATATTTTAGTTTATATTTTGCTCGGGTTTCTTCTTATTATTATTATTATTATTGAAGATATATAGTGGTATTTGTTAAGATTTTGCCAAAGCTTGTTTTTAGCTATAAGACTACTATTTTTTCACCAATACTTAGCCTAAATTTGCCGGAAAGTTTATATTTAATTAACTCTGCTATGCATGGCTTAATACGCAATATTTCTTAAAGTTTGCAACATACTTTTAATATGAAGGAAAAAAAGGCACAGTTGCGTCAAGTATCAACTTCCTTGATGATTAAAAGACTTGTTCTTCAATGGTTTTGTTGACCAAGGCATACTGTCTGGCACTCGACAAACTTTTCTCGGGAGGGGGTAAGAAGCCTCCAAAAACTCTTAGAGGAAATATGACATTAGTCTGAATTAATGTTGTTCCTTTAAAGTTTAAACATTTCTTTTTATGAACTTTCCCCCTTTCTTAGCTGTTTGCTTTTTTAGCTGTATTTTCCCGGGGGGGGGGGGGGTGGCCACCCACCTTAATTCCCATATTAAAATTTATTATCTAAGTTAACTTATCAGAATAAAGACTGGTGCTCGGGGTTGCCACCCTGACCTGGAAGAATTTACTAAATCGGAGAGGAAACATTTACTAGATCGCATCTGTTTTTACTAAATGTTCAAAAAAAATATTTGCGCACCATCAAGCATCGGTTTTTACTATAGGAGGATAATCAATACGATTTTCAAAATGTTTTTTCCTTTTTTCTTTTTTTTTCTCTTTTCCTCTTTTCTTTCGTTTTCATAGTATGATTGAAAATTCCGGAAACCTACAAGTTTAAAAATCTTTTTTTTGGATATATATATATATATATATATATATATATATATATATATATATATATATATATATATATATATATATATATATATATATATATATATATATATATATATATATATATATATATATATATATATATATATATATATATATGTTACATTTCTACTTACTTTTAATTTCTCTCAGCAGGATCCTTTTTCCTCAATAAAAATTTTCAATCTGAGGAGATTCCCCTAATCACCTTAGGTGGTTGGCTTTGTTTTGATTCCAATAGATTCCCAATCATCACAAATCCAAGTGTCATTATAGCTTCATTTTTAGTTGGTAAGATTTGATTCACAGAAAGCTGATTTTGTCGACCTTTAGAAGCCGGAAGTGAAGTGTCTTCTTATGAGAATAGGTGACTGCTTGTCTGTCTCTGAGACAGACAAGCAAAATTGTAAATTGTAAAACAGACAAGCACAAATTGTAATTTGTCATATGTTTACGATAATTTTCCCCTGAATTCATGGAAAATAAAAAAAAAAGTTTTGTTTACTATAAATCATGACTTTTTACTAGTTTTTACTAGGTTTCGGGAAATTTACTAAATCCTCTAAATTTACTAGATTTTTTGTTTTACTAGATCTGGTAAAATCCTACTGACGATGGCAACCCTGCTGGTGCTCAAACAAAAATACACTATTGAGAGAAGGGGAACCCGGAAGAATTTTCTAACGGAGAACAGGTTTAGGTGTGAAAACACTGTTCTTTAACGAATTAATATAAGTTCAAATAAGGAAAGTTCGAATAGGGATACGAAGTAGGTATATATGGGGATGATAGACCAAGCAATTGTATAACTGTAAATTCAGGAACATTTCATTTGCAATTGGAAGAAGAAGATGTTTGTGTCTCCTTCATTAAAAACTCAACTTACATCTAGGTAATATTAAAGAACAGTGGCGCCAATTCACGAAAATGTAGGGGGGGGCAAGGAGTTTTTTTCGATTTTTTTAAAAATTAAGATGCAAAAAAAGAACAACATTTAGCAAACATACCTAAAACAGAGGGTAGTGGCGAGGTTACTGCTTGGCAAAATCGTCGACTAATCTATCCAAATCCAGTTTCTTTACCTCCTCTTTTTCAACGGCCATTATATTGAGATCACTGAGTCTGTCGTTTCCCATCGTCGATCGCAGATAGTCTTTCACACGCCCTAATGCCGAGAAGAATAGTTCATTACTGGCAGTGGTCACAGGTAAAGTAGCAACTAGCTTCATCAGTTTTAGCACTGTAGAATAGGCAACCGGGAGGTCGGATAAGATTTCGATAGCTCGAAGAAGATCCCTTTTTGAAATATCACTTTTTGACAGATGCAGCTTTGCAAGAGAAAGCTGGGATTTTATGTCATGGTCGTCGACACCGAGAATCTCTTAATAATGACACATAACTCTTTCCACTTTCAAAAGTTCGAGAAAATTGGAACTTGAGGGGTCGAAGGCAGATAAAGCGTCGAGCAGAGGCATATTCTGCATGAAACGTTGGTCCATCTCACTCGTCAAACGATCTATTACCTCACACTACAGAAGTTTGCTGCAGTCTGAGTCAACTGGGTGACTGAGAGTGTATTTACCGGTTGTTCAGTTTGAATGAAAGGCTGTGAGATGAATGGAAATGGTTTGACCTCTTGTTTCGAGTTCTGGTTTTAGATTGTGAAGATTTCGATTCCTGGATATTGTTTAAAGCTAAGAATTCAGATATGTTTTTGCTTAAGTTGTTCCATTCGTTATCATTTCTCAGCTTTTTGAGTGTCTCATATGTCCCAGAAATCAGTGCAAGTGTCTTGTAAATCAACAAACTTCCGGATTGAAGTTGCTCTGATAAACAATTTACAATGACTAATACTTTTTCCATTATGTGTAAAGTTGAAACAAAAGAGGCAGAGTTGCTTTTGTCCAGTAGTCCTTTTGCTTCACACGCTGCCTCGCCGTTGGAACTATCAGATACTGCGGCAAGCACAGCAACAATACAATCAAATCTGGCCTTCACCATCGAAATAGAGCGGACTGCGTAAAACCAGCGAGTCTGGACGGTCCTCTCTAGCTCCAAGACTTTTTGCCCGCTAATACGCTGGGATTCCACAAATAGCTCGTGACGAGTATTGCTGCATGATATAAATGCGTAACAGAGAAACCACAGAGAAAAAACAAAACCTCTGTGACACCACAGAGAAAAATTCAGAAAGTTCGCTGATATTTTTTAGGCAGTCAGTCAAAACCAAGTTTAATCTGTGGGCGTGACAGTGTACATAAACTGCATGAGGCACCTTCTCCCTAAACTTTACTTGAACTCCGTTAAATTCCCCAATCATAACGGATGCGCCATCATAACATTGGGCAATACACAGCATCGAATCTACACTAAGCTTTTCTATAGTTTCACAAATCGAGGTGGATAAGCTCTCGGCGTCTAATTTGTGCATGTGATAGCAGCCCATTGGTCGCTCCACTACTTTTCCATTTGATATGTACCTGAGTAGGATCGCTAATTGTTCTTTTCTAGAAACGTCTTTTGTCTCATTGACAAGAATAGCACAGTAATTAGCTGATTTTACTTCTGAAATAATATCTTTGCGCAAGGCATTTCCTATCAGTATAACTGCGTCATTTTGGTACTGATGGCTGCAATAGTAACCATATCGGCGCTGTAACTTGGCCTTTAGCTTTTCGTCGCCTTTAGACATTTCCTCCATCAATTCAACCAAATTACCCCGGTTTGCAGATGTTTCTGATTCGTCATGACCCCTCAAAGCAAGACCCTGGCAGCCAAGAAAGCAAATAGCGCGAAAAATGTACTTCACATGATCTCTATTTTCCTGAACCTCTTGAGATCTGGATTGAACTAAGGCATTCGCTATAGATTTCGAAGTACCAGTACTCATTATCTTAAATTCCGTCCATGCTGACATACAATGCCTATGTCTTTCAGAACCATAATGTTACTTTAATAGAGCAGAACTGTCTTTCCACTTGCAAAATCCTGACTCAATGAAAGCCCTTTTTCCAGCAGTTACTACAGCCCTGAGAATCACCATAGAAAAATGGTGGCAAGCAAAACAAAACACGGACTTTAAGTTTTTTGAGTATTCAATCCATTCATAAGTCTTATTGTAATGTGCACTGAATTTCCTTTCCGTTAGAAGTGGAAGCCGGATATCTCTCAAGAATAGGTTGAGCTGGTTTGTCGTGACGCGTCCTAGAGATATCTGAGAGAGTTTCTTGACTGCTACTGGAACCCGCAAGGGGTTCAGTAATGCAGACCGAACTCTCATGTTGATCTGAGCCATTTATTGTTCCGCTTCTTTCCGAAATTCTGTCACAGGTGGGGGAATTTATCTCAACTAACCCGAGACTTTGGGCGCTGACACTATTGCCAGTTTCTTGCACTAAAGTTTCTTCATTTTTCTTCCGCATTTTCACCGAAAAAAAATCCAAAGTTTGTTGTCGCTTTTAACTCATAGTTAAACGAGTAGTAGACAATGACTTCACTCAGACACGGCAAGAGAAGAACTGAAGAAACACGCAGAAACTCACTCCCCTACTCCACGGTGAAACTACCCCGCTTAGAAACCCCATAAACCAATCACTTACATTTCCTGTTCACGACAGTTCCATACCCTCCACTGGGACTAGTCATCCCATAAACTATTCAACAACGTCAAGAATCTGCTGACCAAAACCCCTTGAAACCCTAGAACACATTTCCTTTCCCAGCTACTAAAAAAGGCAATATACAAAACTCAAAGTTTACAACGAATTCTTCACAAGAACAAGAACGAAACGGGCACTGACCACATGAAGCTTTGTTTTGAATGAACCCTACTCGGAAATAAAATAGTGTAGACGTGCTCACTCTTAGACATTTCAAAACAAGATTCTATAATTAGGGCACCAGTTTGTTGGTCGTATTAATTGGACCAGTTGCTGGTTTAATATAGCACATAGCTAAAATAGAAAATAGCTGTGAAATATAAATAAGTAGGTAATTTTCAAAGTCTAGGGGGGTGGCCATGCCCCCCCCCCCCCTAATTGGTGCCCCTGTTAAAGAACTCAAGACTTCGAATGAACCCTGTTAATGGACCCTCTCAGCCAATGAACCGGAAACTATCTGTGACCTGGAAGTAATTATTTTATTCAGCATAAACATAATTTACTTTAATTGTAATACTTTAGTTTATCTGCTGATGTCTATCACTGATGTATGTTGTTGAAATATTCAGAAATTTTTGTATCTGTTTTTCACGGTCTAAAAAAGGACTTATCCCCATTTGAACTTTTATTTATTTGTCATAGAAAGGCAGTGTGGTCTTCGACAAAATATTTGTTCCTTCAAAGTGCAAAAATAGTTTTATATAATACGATCCTTTCCCCTTCTTTTGCTTTCTATTAGTGGGAGATAAGCCCCTTTCATATTGATTAGCCCCTTTCTCCTTTCATTATTAACTTGTTAGAATATCTTGAAACCCTTCTACAATAAAAAAGAGAATTGTGAGATTTATTAGATTACTTCAGGTTGAACAAAATCTACCGCGGGTAAGGCATTATCGGAAGATGAAGTGGACTAAATTTTAATATTGCAGCTGGATAGAATTTTTCTTTCTTCTTTTCCTTATCTAGTTCGGTCTCGTCTTCAGAAAATCTAAAAAATTTTAAGTCATTAGAGCCGTTTCCCAATTTTGTACTTTTCTTGGGGATTTTCCAGAAATTTGTTAAGTGGAATAGAATTTGCAAGCTTAAGAATGATATTCAGCTTATTTATATTTGATTGAAATGGAACATATATGTTTTGAGAACATGATAATTGAGTAATAATAAATAGCCCCTCCTAGGCAGATTGTAGCATATAGGGCTTCCATAGATTCGATACCATTCTGAGAATTGATTTGACCAAAGGGTTCACCTCCCCATCAGCCTTACAGCAGCTAGGACTCAACCCCGGGCTTTTTATTGCCAAGCAGAATTGAGTCCACTGCCTCAACACAAGATGTTTGAGAAATGAAAAATTAATAAAAAAGAACATGAACCCATAAACAAAACATTGACATAGAAACCCATTTGGCATCAAATTTCTAGTCCCAACCCTGGCACAAACGATGATAATGGAATCAGTGTTTCGTTTGCTTTGATAAGGTCGGATTTTCAAGTCAGGTAGTTTTGGTGCCCTTGACTATTATTAATACAATTTTTTTTTTCACAAAACGAGTTTTTCAAAGAAAAGTAAAGAGCCCCACTGAGCCCAAAATGAGCAGAGATGAAGTCAAATAACCTTCCAAGCGTAAAACTATCGCAAATTACCATCAATAAATAATTGAAACTCAAAACAAACAGAAATTGCAATAAATAACCAATTCTAATTCAAAACGAGCTACAATTAACATGAGTAGGCCTGACAATACCGTGCCTTCTCAAGAACAAAAAAAAAAAATTTAAATTTTACTGATAAAATACAACAAAAAAACAAATAACCGTGGATTGTCAGTTTTCACATGCTTATCTCTATTCCTTAAAAATTTAATAATTTTTCATTTATTAAAGTAAAAAAAAGTGAAAACATTTTAAGTGTATTTTGATTTCCGTAAAGTGCAAATTATGATGACAAGTAGTTGCAATAGAGGTAATAGTTGAAGTAGCAGCAGTAGTAGCAGTAGTAAATATATCAGCGGTAGTAGTATTAGTAGTAGCATGCACATATAGCCTTTTGGTGAATTGATCTTCCACTTTAAGCATTTTCTGGAAGTTCCAACTTAAAACTTAAATCCATTCTTGAGGTACGCTCTTTTGACAATGTGTATGCACGTAGTATCTTTGGTTTAGTCGAAATTTCCCCTCAATATCTTAAATGTAGTTCTGTATTGTAGTAGTGGTAGTGGAAGCAGTAGTAGTGGTGGTAGACGTAGTAGTAGTAGTAACGTACAAATATCACCTTTTTGGTCAATTGATCATCTCCCTTATCATTTCCTGAAAGTTCCAAATTAATACAGTCATTCCTGATATACGCCCATTTGACAACCCATATACACATAGCGTGTTTTGATTTAGTTCAACACTCCCCTCAACTTTCTCTTAAAGGGTCACCTGAATGCCCTTTGTCTTTTTGGAAAGTAAAGGTCAAACATACATGTACCTTTCTCAATAACATATGTTATATTTAAACACTGAATAAATTGCCCAACTTACAGCCCTTGTTCTTGGATCTGTGAAGGGTTGACGTCCCCAGAGGCATAATTGCATGATCTTTCAACAATGCTGAGGAAGGTAACAGGGGCGTAGCTTCAGCATTTTTATTGGGGGGACAATAGGGGTTACATCCGGAGAGTTAAGGGGCATCGTCTATATAATATCTTTTTCCGAATTATTGGGGTGCCACTGCCCCCTTGCCCTCCTGAAATAACACCACTGGAAAGTAGACGTCTCAAAATTATGATTGTATATTTGTTTTAGAAAATATTTGTTTTAAAAAATGGTCGTGGAAGGAGGGGGGCTTGTTGACCTCAATTCACTTTTGACTCTTAAACGAGCACTATAACTTCTAATTTGCAATCAAATGAGCCCTATCCAAAGTCTTTACGACCACCCATTCGATAAAAACCTTATATGCCGTAGGAGCATGTGTTACAACCCTGGTCCCCATGTTCTGAAGGGTTGATTTGACCCCGAAGGCCTTTTTCATAATCATTAGACATTTTTTAAACAAAATGGCAATCTCAAAATTTCAATCGGAGGCATTTGGAGAAAAGAAGAAGTGTGATGGGGCTAATAGCCCTCCTGTAATTTATGACTCTTAAAAAGGACACTGAGACTTCTGATCTCCAATTGAATGAGTTACATCCAAAGTTTGTACGACCAACCTTTCCATAAAAAAACCTTAAATGTTAACAATGGGCAACGATTATAACCTATAGCCTTCACCCTGAGGGCGGTGGGAGGGGGATTGTTATCCTCAAAGTTGTAAGTTTTAACAAAATGGCTACCTCGAAATTTTGATTGGATATGTTTGGGGAAATGATGGGCGGGGAGGGGCTGGTTGCCGCCAATCACTTTTGACGATTAAAGTGGCACTAAAATTTTCAATTTATAATCCTATGAGCCCCCACGAATTTTTTTGCGACTACACTTTCTATAAGAACCCTATATGCCCTTGGGACATAACTTACAACCCTTTCCATAACGGCTCGAGAGGAAGGGGGGGGGTAATCTTCAAAGACACAGCTACTGAACCTCTCAAATACGTTCAACAAAATGGCTATCTCAAATCTTTCGTTTGGTGTATTTGGGGAAATGATGAGAGTGGGGGGGCCTGGTTGCCCTCCAGTCACTTTCGACTATTACAAAGAGCAGTAGTACTTGCAATTTAAAATTAAATGAGCCCCTTTCGAAGTTTCTACGAGAATTCCTTCTAATCGAACTACCCTGGTCTGAAAAGAAAATGCGTTGGGCCCATATCGCTCTTTACTTAGGCAGCGCAATTACGCTGCCTAGGATCTTTGGACTATTTTTTGAACAAATGGCTATTTCAAAACTTTTATCAGTTGCATTTCGGGAAAATACGACGTGCAGGGGGGGGGGGGTCTCCTGATTACCAATCCAATCAGCCTCCTCCGTGGTTTATATGACCTTCCTTTCTATAAAAACTTTATTTGTCCCCAGGACATAGCCTAAAACCCTTGCCCTGAGGGCTTTGAGGGGGGGGGGGTCGTCATCCTCAATTATATAACTGACGGATCTTCCAACTGCGCTGAACAAAATGGCTTTCTCAAAATTTCTATCACTTGAGCTTGGGGAAATACTGGCCACGGGGGGGGGGGGGGCTTGTTGCCCTCCATTTACTTTCGACTATTGAATAGGGAATTAGCCATTTCAATTTTCAATCGAATGAGCCTCATTAGAAGTTTCAACGACAATCTCTTCTATACGAAGGGCCTTGGTATAAAAAATAATAATAAATAAATAATACATTTTGCCCACATCGCTCTTTACTTAGGCAGCGCTATTGTGCTGCCTATGATTGCCTGAAATTCAGAAAGGAGTTGTACTTTTTACGTCTTTCATTGTAGCAGCTTAGGTTTAAAAATCGTTACGGAAGCTTTTTCTGTACTTCATTGGGTAGGAATAATCCGAATAATTTTCATATAGAAAGGGATAAAGAAGGCTGCCTACATTTCGAAAAGTTTTTTTTTCTAGTTTTTAAATCCATCATCCCTCCCCTCTATATTTAGAAATACATTCTTTTTGTATCATAATTTTTAAAATGAGAAAGTACTCCTGCCATTAGAAGTGGCTTGTGAGAAAAAATAATATATAGAAGCGATATTGTTTCTTAATAAGTAACCCCTCCACCCCAGTGTGGAGACTTTGCTTATCCACTCTTATCCATGGCAAATATCCATTTTAATATTTCATTTATTTTTATTTCCCATTGATTCTCTATTAAGTCATAGCTCTGGACTATAATTTTCCATGAAAAGTGAAGCTGAGGGTTTTTTGAGGGACCCAAAAACAACTATTTTTTCTTCATCTAACGAAGAGCTGTGGTTTTGAGTTATTATCCTGTTAGTGGCGACAACAAAATACTATACACTCTCATATTTATTCAAATTAAAAAAATTTTCTTATATTTATTAAAATAGATCAATTCATTTGTTAAGAAACAGGGGAAGTAGGAGAACCTTTGAAAGCAACGGGTTCCTATGGAAATTAAAACATAAACATTACCACGCTTTAAAAAGGCTAGCTACCAAAAAAACAAACATTGCAGTAGGGAGCTGTTCAATTTTTAAGTAAAGCTGTATCCTCTAAATCGATACTCTTTTTTTTGTCAATCTTGGATGAACCTTTATAAGGTAACCTTTATAATCTTTATAAAGATAGTCTACACATAGCCTATATAGATAGACTAGATAGATAGCCTTTATAAAGTATAGTCTATCAAACAGTGTGTGGTAGCGGACTGTAAGCAAGGAGAGACGCGGCTCAATAGTAACCGAAACTCTAAAAACGGAATTTTGATACCAAGAGATATTAAACAGTTCGTGGTAACGAACTCTAAGTAAGGAGAGACCCGGCTCAATAGTAACCGAAACTCTAAAAAACAGAATTTTTATACCAATAGATACGAAAATCGGTAGTAGTGTTGTTTTTGACATAACACCTTAAATTAGGTATCTTTTTCTTAGACCAAATTGCCGTTCTATGACGAACGAATAAACGTTCAAATGGGGATAAATCCATTTATTTAGACGGAGAAAAACATTAACAAAAGTCCAGGTATTTCGATCAAACAGTTCGTGGTAACAAACTGAAAGTAAGGAGCGACCAGGCTCAATAGTAACCGAAACTCTAAAAAACGAAATTTTGATACCGATAGATACATTAAAAGAATCAAATTTTTATGCTCATTTCAAATATATAAGTTTCATCAAGTTTAGTCTTACCCGTCAAAAGTTACGCGCCTGAGAAAAATTTGCCTTATTTTCGAAAAAAAGGGGATACAGGGCCTTAAAGTGATAGAATCTTAATGAAAATCACACCGTCAGATTCAGCGTATCATAAAGCCCTACAGTAGAGGTTTCAAGCTCCTATCTGCAAAAATATGGAATTTTGTATTTTTTGCCAGAAGAAAGATCACGGATGCGTGTTTTTTTATTATTTTTGTTTATTTGTTTGTTTGTTTTTTGTTTTTCCCAGGGGTGATCGTATCGATCCAGTGGTCCTATAATATAATGAGAGGGCTCATTCGAACGGAAGTTAAAAGTTCTAGTGCCCTTTTTAAGTGACCAAAAAATTAAAGGGCAACTAGACCCCCCCAAGCTCATTTTTTTCCCAAAGTCACCCGATCAAAATTTTGTGATAGGTGTTTTGTTCAGCATAGTCGAAAATATAATAACTATGTCTTTGAAGATTACTTAATCCCCCACAGTCCCCGGGGGAAGGGCTGCAAGTTATGAACTTTGCCCATTGTTTACATATAGTATTGGTTATTGGGAAGTATACAGACGTTTTCAGGAGGGATTTTTTCTTGTTAGGGGGGTCGGGGAAAAGGGTTTACGTGGGAGGATATTTCCATGGAGGATGTTTTCATGGAGGAAGGGACATTAGTATGAAGGGGCGCCGGATTTCCCAGAATTATTTAAAACACGATCAGAAACTTAAATAAGAAAAAACAAGCTTTTTCAACTGAAACTAAGGAAAAACATTAAAACTTAAAACGAACAGAAACTATAAGGTATGTGAGGGGTATAGGCCCCTAGTCAATACCTCGCTCTTTACGCTAAATTTTTTTTTATTACTTTGAAAAAACTATCTATTCTAATTAAATGACCTTTGTTATTCAGGGGTCATTCTTAAAGAATTGGAACAAAATTCGAACTTTAGCGTAAAGAGCAAGGTATTGACCAGGGGGCAAACCCCCTCATATATGTAATAATTTCTGTTCGTTTCAAGTTTTAATGTTGATCCTTAGTTTCAGTTGAAAAAGCTTGTTTTTTACTTATCTATCAAAAGAATCGGCTTATCGTGCTGATTCCAAATATATAAGATTCATTAAGTTTTATGTTACCCATCAAAGGCTACGAGCCTAGAGAAATTTGCCTGATTTAAAAAAAAGGGGAACCTGCCCCCTCCCCCTTAAGGTCAAAGAATCTTAATAAAAACCACACTATCAGATTCAGCGTATTAGAGAACTCTACTGTAAAGGTTTTAAGTTCCTATGTATAAAAATGTGGATTTGTTTTGCCAAAAGAAAGATCATGGGTGCTTGTTCATTTGTTGTTTTTTTCCCAGGGGTGATCGTATCGACCCAATGATCCTAGAATATCGAGAGAGGGCTCATTCCAACGAAAATTAAAAGTTCTGTTATACATTTTCAGCAGCCAAAAAGATTAGAAGGCACCTAGGCCCCCCACCACGCCTTTTATCTCAAAACCGTCCGATCAAAGTTTTGAGATAGCCATTTTGTTCAGCATAGTTGAAAGGCCCAAAAATTATGCTTTTAGATACAACATGACCCCCCCCCCCCACAGCCCCGGGGGAAAGGTCTTTAAATTAAAATAATTGTCCATTGTTTACGTATAGTATTCGTTATTGGGAAGTATACATACATTTTTCGTGTGTGTGGGAGGGTGGTGAATTTTCTGCTGGTTTCGGAACATTTACCCTGTTTTGCCTTACAGCTGGAGGATCAAGTTGAAACTTCAAATGAGAGGGGGGAAGAACCAGTTTCTTTTGATTCTCACACGTTTTGTGTCATTTTGTGACAAAACAGCAAATTTGGAGTAAAGAGGGCCAACTTTCTATCAGCATGAAATTTCTGAGATTGTCAATCAATTTTAAATTATCAAAAGACCATTTCTGAACTTCTCAGTTTCATAGCCAATGAAAAGGGTGTCAATTAAAGTGAGACAGGGGGTCTAGGTCCCCTCGTTATTCTGAAAAATGCCTTTTTTGGCATTTTCATTTTAAACTACATGTATTTTGTCAACTTCATTGAAAGAAAAAAGAATCGAGATCACCCTATATTTTTAAAAGTACAGTTGCCCTTCCCCAAAAAATTATCATGAATTGGCAACTCTGGACGCTGTTCACTTGAATGGGTAATACCGTTCGCTGGCGCTGGGGGTCCTAAGGATGTAAAGAGTTCAAGTTAAATTCAAAGTTGAGCTCAAAAGTCTAAAATACATTAAGTGCAGTGTGCAGGCCCTTAGGGCAAGGGCTATAAGTTATACTAGTTGACCATTGTTTGAATATAAGGTTTTTATGGAAATGATGGTCGTATAAACTTAGGAGTGGGCTCATTTGATCGGAAATAAGAAGCTCTATTGCCCTTTTGAAGAGTTGAAAGTGATCGGAGGGCAACTAGTCCCCCCACGTCTTCTTTTCCCCATATACATCCAATAGAAATTTTGAGAGAGCCATTTTGTTCTAAATAGTCCAAAGGTCATACAACAAGTCCGTTAAAGTTGAAACAAGCCCCTAGAGCCTGGGGGAAAGGGTTGTAAGTTATGCCCCAGGGGCATATAAGGTTTTCATGAAAGATTGGTCGTATAAACTTTAGAGGTGGCTCATTTGATTGGAAATTAATACGTTCCAACACCCTTTTAAGGGTCAAAGGTGATTGGAGGAAAACTGCGCCTCCCCCCCCCTGGCACCCTCTTTTCCTCAAAGGCATCTGATTGAAATTGTGAGATTGGCATTGTGTAAGGTTTTAAGGAATGGGTTGACGTATAAACTTCTGATGGGGCTTATTTGATTGGAAATTGGAAGTTCTATTACCCTTTTTAAAGTTTCAAAACTTATTGGAGGGCAACCAGCCCACCCTAAAGTCATCATTTTCCAAAACACATCCAATCAAATTTTGAGACAGCTAATTTGTTCAACATTGTTGAAAGGTCCAGTAATTATGTCTTTGGGGATATCAACCCCCCCCCCCCACAGTCTTCAGGGCAAGGGCCTGGCGAGTTAGGCAATTCGTTCATTGTTTACATATAGTATATTGAGAAAGGTGGGCATTTTTTACCTTTACTTTCCAAAAAGACGAAGGACATTCAGATGAGCCTGAAGAGAATGTTGAGGGGAGTGTTGAACTAAATCAAAACATGTGTGTGCATTACGTTTGTCAAAAGAATTTAACTCAGGAATGACTGAGTATAGTAATTTGGAACTTTCAGGAAACTATAAAGCAGATGATCACTTGAGCAAACTACTCAATCGTTACTACTACTACTGCTACAGCTACCACTACTACCACTAAGAACTATTGCTTCTGTAGCGAGTACTACCAAGGCTGAGGATATTGAAATGAACAACTGATTTGTATTAGGACATTGCCTACATGTCCTTTTTATAGCCCAATATGTTAAAGTGCAACTAGTTAAGTAGTATAGTAGTATAGCCCTGACAACTAGTTAAAGTGCAAGAGCAGAAGTAGTAATAGTAGCCCCAAAAGTTTCAACTTAATACCCTCAACCGTTCTTGGGATCTGAATTGTAATATGTACATGCTAATACTACTACTACTGCTACTAAACTACTCCATATTCTACTTCAATTGCAACCAGTTGTAACGCTAAGAGTATTAAGATGAAAAGGGCGTCAAAATTTGGTCAAAAGGCGTAGCTAGTGGTACGAATACAACGCTACATCAAGACTTTGAATGAACTTTATCATTGAACTAACTCTCTCTGAAAAAAAAATCAAGTGAATAATCCGGAAGTTCATTGTTTTATGAATGACCCGAAAAATTATTTATTTTGTTTTGCTTAAATATGCTAGTTTCAATTTTATTTTTTAAGTATTTCTACTGATGACGATCCCCTGTATATGTGATTAAATAAAAAAAATAGTTTTTTTTAACTGAAAGTAAGGAGCAACATTAAAACTTAAAACGAATAGAAATTATTCCGTATATGAGAGAGGCTGTCACCTCCTCAACGCCTCGCTCTTTACGCTAAATATTGACTCTGTCTCGCAACTTTATTTTTTTAAACAATATAATACTTTAGCGTAAAGAGCGATGCGCTGAGGAGGGGACAGTCCCTTCCATATACGGAATAATTTCTGTTCGTTTTAAGTTTTAACGTCGCTCCTTACTTTCAGTTAAAAAAGTTTTCTCTTTTTATTTAATTTCTGAACGATTTTTGAATTAATGCAGCTTTGATTTTGGCCCACCGTACATGAATAATTAAAACGAAATTTGCATATCAGTTTTACTTTTTTTGGCTAAATGGCTTTCTCGAAATTTTGTTCTGAAGCAACTTACGAATTAACTTACGTAACGAACTTTTATATTCGTATGTTTTCTTATGTATATTAGGGAGTTCGCCCCCTAGTCAATACCTCGCCCTTTGCGCTTACGTTCGAATTTTATTCGAATCACGAACCCCTGAATCACCAAGGCCGGTTAATTAGAATAGACAGCTCTTTTGAAAGTGCTAAAAAAAAACTATAGCGTAAAGAGCGAGGTATTGACTTGGGGGCGAACCCCCTCGCATACGTAATAATTTCTGTTCGTTTTAAGTTTTAATGTTGCTCCTTACTTTCAGTTGAAAAAACTGTTTTTTTCATTTAATCCCTGATCGTTTTTAAAATAAATGCTGGGAAATCCAGCGCCCCCTTCATAGAAATGTCCCTTCCCCCAAGGAAACATTCTCCATGGAAATACCTTCTCCCGTAAACCCCTCCTCTGCCCCCCCCCCCTCCCACCACTATATAAAAATCCCTGCTGAAAACGTCTGTATTTTTCCCATTAACCAATGCTATATGTAAACAATGGGCAAAGTTCATATCTTGCAGCCCTTCCCCTGGGAACTGTGGATATTTAAGTCATCCTCAAAGACATATTTATTAGATTTTTAACTATGCTGAACAAAATGGCTATCTAAAAATTTTGATTGGGTGACTTTGGGAAAAAATGAGCATTGGATGGGGCCAAGTTGCCCTCCAATTTTTTTGTTCACTTAAAAAGAGCACTAGAACTTTTGATTCACGTTTGAATGAATCCTCTCACGATAATCTAGGACTACTGGATCGATGGGATCACCCCTGAAAAAAAAAGAAAAATAATAAATAAATAAAATAAACACGCATCCGTGATCTTTCTTCTGGCAAAAAATACAAAATTCCACACTTTTGCAGATAAGAGTCTGAAACTTCTATAGTAGAGTTTTCTGATACGGTGAATCTGATGGTGTGAGTTTCATTAAAGTTCTATGACTTTTAGGGGTTGTTTTCTCTTTTTTTCAAAAATCGGGCAAAATTTCTAGGCATTTAACTTTTGATGGGTAAGACCAAACTTGATGAAACTTATATATTTAAAATCAGCATAAAAATCTAATACTTTTAATGTATCTATCGGTATCAAAATTTCGTTTTTTAGAGTTTCGGTTACTATTGAGCCTGGTCGCTCCTTACTTTCAGTTTGTTACCACGAACTGTTTGATCGAAATACCTGGACTTTTGTTAATGTTTTTCTCCGTCTAAATTAATGGATTTATCCCCATTTGAACGTTTATTCGTTCGTCATAGAACGGCAATTTGGTCTAAGAAAAAGATACCTAATTTAAGGTGTTATGTCAAAAACAACACTACTACCGATTTTCGTATCTATTGGTATAAAAATTCTGTTTTTTAGAGTTTCGGTTACTATTGAGCCGGGTCGGTCCTTACTTAGAGTTCGTTACCACGAACTGTTTAATATCTCTTGGTATCAAAATTCCGTTTTTAGAGTTTCGGTTACTATTGAGCCGCGTCTCTCCTTGCTTACAGTCCGCTACCACACACTGTTTGATAGACTATACTTTATAAAGTATAAACTATCTTTACTTTTATCTTTTACTTTATCTTTTACTTTATCTTTTACTGTAGACTATCTTTATAAAGATTATAAAGGTTACCTTATAAAGGTTCATCCAAGATTGACAAAAAAAAGAGTATCGATTTAGAGGATACAGCTTTACTTAAAAATTGAACAGCTCCCTACTGCAATGTTTGTTTTTTTGGTAGCTAGCCTTTTTAAAGCGTGGTAATGTTTATGTTTTAATTTCCATAGGAACCCGTTGCTTTCAAAGATTCTCCTACTTCCCCTGTTTCTTAACAAATGAATTGATCTATTTTAAAAAATATAAGAAATTTTTTTAAATTTGAATAAATATGAGAGTGTATAGTATTTTGTTGTCGCCACTAACAGGATAATAACTCAAAACCACAGCTCTTCGTTAGATGAAGAAAAAATAGTTATTTTTGGGTCCCTCAAAAAACCCTCAGCTTCACTTTTCATGGAAAATTATAGTCTAGAGCTATGACTTAATAGAGAATCAATGGGAAATAAAAATAAATGAAATATTAAAATGGATATTTGCCATGGATAAGAGTGGATAAGCAAAGTCTCCACACTGGGGTGGAGGGGTTACTTATTAAGAAACAATATCGCTTCTATATATTATTTTTTCTCACAAGCCACTTCTAATGGCAGGAGTACTTTCTCATTTTAAAAATTATGATACAAAAAGAATGTATTTCTAAATATAGAGGGGAGGGATGATGGATTTAAAAACTAGAAAAAAAAACTTTTCGAAATGTAGGCAGCCTTCTTTATCCCTTTCTATATGAAAATTATTCGGATTATTCCTACCCAATGAAGTACAGAAAAAGCTTCCATAACGATTTTTAAACCTAAGCTGCTACAATGAAAGACGTAAAAAGTACAACTCCTTTCTGAATTTCAGGCAATCATAGGCAGCACAATAGCGCTGCCTAAGTAAAGAGCGATGTGGGCAAAATGTATTATTTATTTATTATTATTTTTTATACCAAGGCCCTTCGTATAGAAGAGATTGTCGTTGAAACTTCTAATGAGGCTCATTCGATTGAAAATTGAAATGGCTAATGCCCTATTCAATAGTCGAAAGTAAATGGAGGGCAACAAGCCCCCCCCCGTGGCCATTATTTCCCCAAGCTCATGTGATAGAAATTTTGAGAAAGCCATTTTGTTCAGCGCAGTTGGAAGATCCGTCAGTTATATAATTGAGGATGACGACCCCCCCCCCCTCAAAGCCCTCAGGGCAAGGGTTTTAGGCTATGTCCTGGGGACAAATAAAGTTTTTATAGAAAGGAAGGTCATATAAACCACGGAGGAGGCTGATTGGATTGGTAATCAGGAGACCAGCCCCCCCCCTGCACGTCGTATTTTCCCGAAATGCATCAGACAGAACTTTTGAAATAGCCATTTGTTCAAAAAACAGTCCAAAGATCCTAGGCAGCGTAATTGCGCTGCCTCAGTAAAGAGCGATATGGGCCCAACGCATTTTCTTTTCAGACCAGGGTAGTTCGTATAGAAGGAATTCTCGTAGAAACTTCGAAAGGGGCTCATTTAATTTTAAATTGCAAGTACTACTGCTCTTTGTAATAGTCGAAATTGACTGGAGGGCAACCAGGCCCCCCCACTCTCATCATTTCCCCAAATACACCAAACGAAAGATTTGAGATAGCCATTTTGTTCAACGTTTTTGAAAGGTTCAGTAGCTGTGTCTTTGAAGATTACCCCCCCCCCCTCCTTCCTCTCGAGCCCTTATGGAAAGGGTTGTAAGTTATGTCCCAAGGGCATATAGGGTTCTTATAGAAAGTGTAGTCGCAAAAAAATTGGTGGGGGCTCATAGGATTATAAATTGAAAATTTTAGTGCCACTTTAATCGTCAAAAGTGATTGGCGGCAACCAGCCCCTCCCCGCCCATCATTTCCCCAAACATATTCAATCAAAATTTAGAGGTAGCCATTTTGTTAAAACTTACAACTTTGAGAATAACAATCCCCCTCCCACCGCCCTCAGGGTGAAAGCTATAGGTTATAATCGTTGCCCATTGTTAACATTTAAGGTTTTTTTATGGAAAGGTTAGTCGTACAAACTTTGGATATAACTCATTCAATTGGAGATCAGAAGTCTCAGTGTCCTTTTTAAGAGTCATAAATTACAGGAGGGCTATTAGCCCCATCACACTTCTTCTTTTCTCCAAATGCCTCCGATTGAAATTTTGAGATTGCCATTTTGTTTAAAAAAAAAGTCTAATGATTGTTACAACGAACTGTTTGATCGAAATACCTGGACTTTTGTTCATGTTTTTCTCCGTCTAAATTAATGGATTTATCCCCATTTGAACGTTTTTTCGTTCGTCATAGAACGGCAATTTGGTCTAAGAAAAAGATACCTAATTTAAGGTGTTATGTCAAAAACAACACTACTACTTCTGTTAATACCGCCACTCCTAAGTGATGCTAGCACAATTAAGGCTAGTTCTACAAATGTGTAAATTTGAGAAAATATAACAAAATCATAGACACTTTGCGCATCCAGATTATCAAAAGGGCATATCTCAAGCATGGATTTGGGTATTAAGTTGGAACTTTCAGGAAATGCTTAAAGGGGAAGATCAATTGAAGAAAAGGCAATATGTGCACGCTACTTCTAATCTACTACCACTGCTAAATTTACTGCTACTGCTACTACTACTACTACTACTACTACTGCTACTACTACTACCTACCACTACTACTACTACTACTACTGCTACTACTAATAATAATACTACTACTACTACTACTACTACTACTACTACTACTGCTAATACTACTACTACTATTACTAC
This sequence comes from Artemia sp. Qi Xiang Cuo, assembly GCF_049724085.1. Lineage (NCBI taxonomy): Eukaryota > Metazoa > Arthropoda > Branchiopoda > Anostraca > Artemiidae > Artemia > Artemia sp. Qi Xiang Cuo. The sequence continues at coordinate 7,834,579 of NC_142810.1, forward strand.
AGCTACTACTACTACTACTACTACTACAATTACCACTAGTATTATTACTACTACTACTAATGCTACTACTACTACTGCTACTACTACTACTACTGCTACTACTACTACTACTACTTTACTGCCACTACTACTACTACCACTACTACTATTACTACTACCGCTACTACTACTGCTACTACTACTACTGCTACTACTACTCCAACTGCTACTTCTATTGCAACTACTTGTAAGACCATTGGCACCCAGAAGCTGAATTTTAGGGGGGGGGGCTTAACTGGTCTAATCGGCACTTCCAATGCATTATAATAGAAGTCTCAAAACAAAAGGCAGCATCATTCAGCCAGGGGGGGGGCTGGAGCCTCCCTATGCCCCCCCCCCCTACGGGCGCCCATGTGTGAGACTAAGAGTATTAAGATGGAGATTTTAAGAAGTATATGGATATACGGGTTATGAAAAATACACATCAGCAATGTCATAGCAACAGCTAATTGTATCAAGTTCAAAATACATTTTAAATGTTTTTACTGTTCTAACTTTAATAAATAAAAATTTATAATGACTTTTAGGAATAAATATCAGTATATCTATATTAAACTGACAATCTAAATTCATTTGTTTTATTTTCAGTAAATTGCAAATTATGTTCTGGTCTTTAGAAGGCATAGGGGTTGTCAACCCTACTCATGGTAATTTTTGCTCGTTTTGAGTTTTTCTCGGTTATTTATTGTAATTTCTGATCGTTTTGGGTCTCATTTATTTATTGATCGTGATCTATGTTAGTTTTACGCTAGGAAGATTATTTGATTTTATTTCTACTCATTTTTGGTTTAGCAGAGTCTTCACTATTCTTTGAAAAATTTATTTTATGGATACAAAATTTTGAATTAATTACTTTTAAAAAATAAATGAGACCCAAAACAAACAAAAAACAAAATAAACGATCATTGAAAGCATAGAGATAGCGGGTACTAAAATAGGTGAATAAATAAATCTCAAAACAGGTAAAATTAGGTTGAGTGGTCAAGTCTAACTTAAAACGAGTAAAGGTTACTACAAACAAGAGTTTGGCTGCTGCCCATTTCCCCCAACCGTAAAAGGCTAAAGCTTATTGCGTCTTTTGTGTTTTATTAAAATTTCTCTGTATCTTGAACACTATGATTGTTTTTTCAAACAATTAGCTTTTGTAAACTCAGGAATTGAAAATTTTATTTCATTGCAATTTCTATTTTTATGTTTTAATGTTGTGAATATAAAAAAAAATATTTGTAATATGTTACGTTTTCAGCAAAGTGCAAATGACGCAACAAGCTTTGTTTTTTTGCGGTTAGGAAAGAGGGAAAAGGGTAGCAGCCTCACTCCTGTTTGTATTAATTATTAGTAAAAACGGTGGGTGCAGTGAGGATGCTATAAGTAGAATAGGCAAAGCCCAGGGCGTTTTTTTTCACTGTTCAAAAAATTTGAAAAAATAGGTAGATAAGTCTGAGAACCATGGTTAGACAATTAGAAGCTATAGTGATGGCAGTTGTCAAAAGTGGTTCTGAAGCGCGGGCGCTCCATAAAACGGAGGAGGATTTGGTAGGTGTTTTCCAGTGGAACTGTCTATGGATTGTTTCGGGTACCCGACTGACAGACTGTATCTCAAACACAAAGCTGTGCGAAAAATGTGATTCAATCCCGCTCTCTAGGGTCATCACGAGAGAAAGGACGAGATGGCTAGGACACGTTCTGCAAATGAAGGATGACAGATTTCCAAAAATTGTTTATGTTGACCGATCGTCCAGGGCCAAACGAAAAGCAGGTCGTCCCCGACAGGGGTAGGAGGATGTCGTAAGGAAATATTTAAGGGAAAAAGGAATTTTTTTTCCTTTCATAATTTTCCTTTAATAAGTTTTTTTCCAAGTCAGTTGTTAATAATTTAATATTAACCTAATTTTATTAAATCTAATTAATTAATATTATTAGTTTAATTAATATTAGCTTAAATTTAATAATTATTATTAATTTTCATCGTTCAACGTGACAACATTGACAAAAAAGATTATTGCGCTAAAAACTTCATAATTTTGCTACAACAAAAAGAATGTCGTTAAAAAAATTGTAGTTTTCTGGCATTCTTAGACTTAACATGGGTCCAGAGGGAGGAAGGCAAAATATTTTTATTTGGATGTCTTTGGCATTTTTATATTATTGGTTAATTTGTTGTACGTAATCTGCACTGCTGACTGGTTCCTTGTACTTTTCCTGAATATCGTTAGGATAACCAGTTTTTTTAATAATTAATTCTAGTGATCAGAGACAACTATACGTGCAGAACATCAAAATACATCCTTCTGCTTTCTTTAATCAGCGATTGGTTTTATTGCTGTAACGTTATTTTAATAAAATCCGAATCTTGATTCATTTTTTTTTTATTTCGATGACAAAATAGGAGGGAGGGCTTGTTCGGACAATCTGATAGAAGTGATGATTTCCTCTAAGGTACATTAGATCTACCACAATATTTTTCTGCGTTCATGTTTTATCCAGGATTTTTGTTCAGGGGGGGGGGATACAAAAAGCAACTTTACAAAGCACATCGAGAATTGGTGCATTTTGTTACTTTTTTACAAGTCAGACAAAAATCCAGGGGGCAGGGGTTCAAACTTAGTAACAGCTCACCCCACTCCTGGATACGGCCTTGTTCAGGATCGATATTTACTGGTAACTGTTCATTTGATGAATGGCTTAACAAAGCAAGAATTTGTGTCTAAGTGCTCCCCCAAAATTTCTTTTAAGGTGAGACAAAACAATGATTTGAGACGAAAAAGAGTCTGGATAAAGTTTTATTCTGATAAGTGTCATTTTTTTCTCGAATTCTTGCAATAATTTGTACGTTTCAGTCTTATAGGGGAGGAGAGGCTGAAAATTCTCTTGCCCTTCCCTCTGAGTGTGCTTGTCTGAGCCGCTTTCTAAAGAATCACTAATTGTTCGCCAATGAGATGAAGGCAAATCCTGGGATTTAGGGCCAGATTTGGCCTATTTAAGGCCAGAGAACGAAGGAGGACCGGAGATGTGGTCAGAGGATAGAAACCGTGTGCAACTATGGATCAACGTATATGGTCTCTCGCTTTGATTAAAAAAAACAACTATTTTTTCAACTGAAATAGTGAGGAGCAACATTAAAATTTAAAACGAACATAAATTATTACATATATGAGGAGAGCTGCCCCCTCCTCAACACCTCGCACTTCACACTAAAGTTTTTTAGTACGTTCAAAAAAGCTTCTTGTTGTTCTAATTAACCGACCCTTGTGTTTCAAGCGTCATTCTTGAAGAATTGGGACGAAAAGTCAAATTTTAGCGTAAAAAACAAGGTATTGAGGAGAGGGCAGCCGCCCTCATATACGTAAAAATTCCTGTTCGTTTTAAGTTTTAATGCTGCTCCTTACTTTCAGTTGAAAAACTTGTTTTTTCATTTAATTTCTGATCCTTTTTTTAATTGTGACATGAAATCCGGCTCCCCCTCCATGGAAAGGTCAGTAGAGTAGTAGGTACCATTTCTACCGCTGCTATAGGAATTACCATGCTATTCTACCGCTGCTATAGGAAAACATTTCTACCGCTGCTATAGGAAAAAATTTCTACCGCTGCTATAGGAATTACCATGCTATTTGCACAGACGTATAGGAATTACCATGCTATTTGCGTGAAGCTATAGGAAAACATTTACAGAGCATGTACCTATGGATTTGCATACTTTATGTTCCTTCCTATGCTATTCTAGGAGCTTATGTTCCTTCCAATGCTATTTTAAGGGTTTATGCTCCTTCCTATGCTATTATAGGAGGTTACGTTCCTTCCTATACTCTTTTAGGAGTTTATGTTCCTTCCTATGCTATTCTAGGAGCTTATGTTCCTTCCTATGCTATTCTAGGAGTTTATGTTCCTTCCTATTCTATTCTAAGGGTTAATGTTCCTTCCTATGTTATTCTAAGGGTTTATGTTCCTTCCTATGCTATTCTAGGAGCTAATGTTCCTTCCTATGCTATTCTAAGGGTTTATGTTCCTTCCTATGCTATTCTAAGGGTTTATGTTCCTTCCTATGTTATTCTAAGGGTTTATGTTCCTTCCTGTGCTATTCTAAGGGCTTATGTTCCCTCCTATCCTATTCTAAGGGTTTATGCACCCTCCCATGCTATTCTAAGGGTTTATGGTCCCTCCCATGTTATTTTATGGCCTTATGTTCCTTCCTGTGTTATTCTATGGGACCTCTACACGTGACTAAACACGTTTTTCTTATGTCCCCTTGGTACCTTTCCAAACGAGCGGGGATTCCCCACCGGTTCCTACGCATTGCAAAAAGAAGCGAGCAGTACGAACGGGGATTCCCCACACAAGTTTGTTTCAACTCCAAGTTTTTCAACCAGACTGTTGAGGAATTTTATAGATTTTTCATTGGTCAGAGATGTAACAATGGTACATTTTTTTAATAGCATGGAAAAGAACGACTTTTGAATGCCTCGCTGTTTAAGTTAAGAGGTGAAACCAAGACCAGAGGAGTTTTTGAGATTTTTCATTGGTCAGAGATGCAACAATGGTACACTTTTTTAATAGCATGGAAAAGAACGACATTTGATTGACTCACTGTTTAAGTTAAGAGGTTAAACCAAGACCAGAGGAATTTTTTATATTTTTCATTGGTCAGCGATGCAACAATGGTACATTTTTTTAATAGCATGGAAAAGAACGACTTTTGAATGCCTCACTGTTTAAGTTAAGAGGTGAAATCAAGACCAGAGGATTTTTTAGATTTTTCATTGGTCAGAGATGCAACAATAATACACTTTTTTAATAGCATGGAAAAGAACGACTATTGAATGACTCGCAGTTTAAGTTAAGAGGTGAAATCAAGACCAGAGGACTTTTTGAGAATTTTCATTGGTCAGAGATGCAACAATGGTGTAGTTTTTTAATAGCATGGAAAAGAACGACTATTGAATGCCTCGCTGTTTAAGTTAAGAGGTGAAATCAAGACCAGAGGAATTTTTGAGATTTTTCATTGGTCAGAGAAGCAGCAATGGTAAACTTTTTTAATAGCATGGAAAAGAACGACTATTGAATGCCTCGCTGTTTAAATTAAGAGTTGAAATCAAGACCAGGGGAATTTTTGAGATTTTTCATTGGTCAGAGATGCAACAATGGTGCACTTTTTTTAATAGCATGAAAAAGAACGACTTTTGAATGCCTCGCTGTTCAAGTTAAAAGGTAAAACCAAACCAGAGGAATTTTTTAGATTTTTCATTGGTCAGAAATGCAACAATGGTACTGTTTTTTAATAGCATGGAAAAGAACGACTATTGAATGCCTCGCTGTTTAAGTTAAGAGGTGAAACCAAGACCAGAGGAACTTTTGAGATTTTTCATTGGTCAGAGATGCAACAATGGTACACTTTTTCAATAGCATGGAAAAGAACGACTATTGAATGCCTCGATGTTTAAGTTAAGACGTGAAACGAAGACAAGTGGAATTTTTAGATTTTTCATTGGTCAGAGATGCAACAATGGTATCCTTTTTTAATAGCATGGAAAAGAACGACTATTGAATGCCTCGCTGTTTAAGTTAAGAGGTGAAATGAAGAACAGAGGAATTTTTTAGATTTTCCATTGGTCAGAGATGCAACAATGGTATACTTTTTCATTAGCATGGAAAAGAACGAATATTGAATGCCTCGCTGTTTAAGTTAAGAGTTGAAACCAAGACCAGAGTAATTTTTGAGATTTTCCATTTGTCAGAGATGCAACAATGGTACTGTTTTTTAATAGCATGGAAAAGAACGACTATTGAATGCCTCGTTGTTTAAGTTAAGAGGTGAAACCAAGACGAGACGAGTTTTTAAGATTTTTCATCGGTAAGAGATGCAACAATGGTACTGTTTTTTAATATAGCATGGAAAAGAACGACTATTGAATGCCTCGCTGTTTAAGTTAAGTGGTGAAATCACGACAAGAGGAATTTTTGAGATTTTTCATTGGTAAGAGATGCAACACTGGTACTATTTTAATAGCATGGAAAAGAACGACTATTGAATGCCTCGATGTTTAAGTTAAGAGGTGAAACCAAGACCAGAGGAATTTTTGAGATTTTTAATTGGTCAGAGATGCAGAAATGGTACACTTTTTTAATAGCATTTAAAAGAATGAATATTGAATGCCTCGCTGTCTAAGCTAAGAGGTGAAACCAAAACCAGATTAATTTTTTAGATTTTTCATTGGTCAGAGATGCAACAATGGTACTGTTTTTAATAGAATGGAAAAGAACGACTTTTGAATGCCTCGCTGTTTAAGCTAAGAGGTGAAACCAAGACCAGTGGAGTTTTTTAGATTTTTTATCGGTCAGATATGAAATAATGGTACTTTTTTTTATTAGAATGGAAAAGAACGACATTTGAATTCTTTGCTTTTTAAGTTAAAAGGTGAAACCAAGACCAGATGAATTTTTGAATCTTTCATTGGTCAGAGATGTAACAATGGTACAGTTTTTTTAATAGCACGGAAAAGAACGACTTTTGAATGCCTCGTTGTTTAAGTTAAGAGGTGAAATCAAGACCAGAGGAGTTTTTTAGATTTTTCATCGGTCAGAGATGCAACAGTAGTATTGTTTTTTAATAGCATAGAAAATAACGACTATTGAATACCTCGCTGTTTAAGTTAAGAGGTGAAATGAAGACCAGAGGAATTTCTTAGATTTTTAATCGGTCAGAGATGCAATAATGTTACTTTCTTTCAATAGTATTGAAAAAAATAGATATTGAATGCCTCGCTGTTCAAGTTAAGAGGTGAAACCAAACCAGAAGAGTTTTTGAGATTTTTCATCGGTCAGAGATGCAATAATGGTACTATTTTGTAATAGCATGGAAAAGAACGACTATTGAATGCCTCGCTGTTTAAGTTAAGAGTTTAAACCAAGTCCTAAGTAACTTTTGAGATTTTTCATTGGTCAGAGATACAGAATTGGTACATTTTTTCAATAGAACAGAAAAGAACGACTTTTGAATACCTCGCAGTTTAATTTAATAGGTGAAAGCAGTACCAGGCGATTTTTTGAGATTTTTCATGGGTCAGAGATGCAACAATGGTACACTTTTTTAATAGCATTGAATAGAACGACTATTGAACGCCTCGCTGTTTAAGTTAAGAGGTGAAATCAAGACCAGAGGAATTTTTGAGATTTTTCATTAGTGAGAGATGCAACAATGGTACACTTTTTTAATAGCACGGAAAAGAACGACTATTGAATGCCTCGCTGTTTAGGTTAAGAGGTGAAATCAGGACCAGAGGAATTTTTTAGATTTTTCATTGGTCAGAGATGCAACAATGGTACTGTTTTTTAATAGAATAGAAAAGAAATACTATTGAATTCCTCGCTGTTTAAGTTAAGAGGTGAAACCAAACCAGAGGAGTTTTTTAGATTTTTCATCGGTCAGAGATGAAATATTGTTACTTTTTTTTAATATAATGGAAAAGAACGACTATTGAAAGCCTTTGTGTTTAAGTTAAGTGGTGAACTCAAGACCAGAGGACTTTTTTAGATTTTTCACTGGTCAGAGATGCAGCAATGGTACTTTTTTTTAATTAGCATGGAAAAGAACGACTATTGAATGCCTCACTGTTTAAGTTAAGAGTTGAAACCAAACCAGAGGATTTTTTGAGATTTTTCATAGGTCAGAGATGCAAAAATGGTACTATTTTGTAATAGCATGGAAAAGAACGACTATTGAATGCCTCGCTGTTTAAGTTAAGAGGTGAAACCAAGACCAGAGGAATTTTTGAGATTTTTCATTGGTCATAGATGCAACAGTGGTTCACTTTTTTAATAGCATGGAAAAGAACGACTATTGCATGCCTCACTGTTTAAGTTAGAGGTGAAATCCAGACCAGAGGAATTTTTGTGATTTTTCATTGGTCCGAGATTCAACAATGGTACAATTTTTTAATAGCATGGAAAAGAACGACTATTGAGTGCCTCACTATTAAAGTTAAGAGGTGAAATCAAGACCAGAGGAATTTTTGAGATTTTTCATTGATCAGAGATGCAATAATGGTACACTGTTTTTTAATAGCATTGGAAAGAACGACTATTGAATGCCTCGCTTTTCAAGTTAAGAGGTAAAAGAAAAACAGAGGAGTTTTTGAGATTTTTCATCGGTCAGAGATGCAATAATGTTACTGTTTTTTAATAGCATGGAAAAGAACGATTATTGAATGCCTCGCTGTTTAAGTTAAAAGGTGAAACCAAGACCAGAGGAATTTTTTAGATTTTTCATTGGTCAGAGATGAAAAAATGGTACAGTTTTTTAACAGCATGGAAAAGAACGACTATTGAATGCCGCGCTGTTTAAGTTAAGAGTCGAAATCGAGACCATAGGAGTTTTTTAAGATTTTTCATTGGTCAGAAATGCAACAATGGTACACTTTTTTTAATAGCATGGAAAAGAACGACTATTGAATGCCTCGCTTTTTATGTTAAGAGGTGAAACCAAGACCAGAGGAATTTTTTAGATTTTCCATTGGTCAGAGATGCAAAAATGGTACACTTTTTTAATAGAATGGAAAAGAACGACTATTGAATGCCTCGCTGTTTAAGTTAAGAGGTGAAATCAAGACCAGAGAAAATTTTTAGATTTTTTCATTGGTCAGAGATGCAACATTAGTACTAATTTTTAATAGCATGGAAAAGAACGACTTTTGAGTGCCTCTCTGTTTAAGTTAAGAGGTGAAAACAAGACCAGAGGAATTTTTGAGATTTTCCATTGGTCAGAGATGAAACAATGGTACACTTTTTTAATAGCATGGAAAAGAAAGACTATTGAATGCCTTGCTGTTTAAGTTAAGAGTTTAAATCAAGACCAGAGTAATTTTTGAGATTTTTCATTGGTCAGAGATGAAACAATGGTACTGTTTTTTAATAGAATGGAAAAGAAAGACTATTGAGTGCCTCGCTGTTTAAGTTAAGAGGTGAAACCAAGACCAGAGGAGTTTTTGGAGATTTTTCATCGGTCAGATACGCAAAAATGGTACTTTTTTTTCGTAGCAAATAAATGAAAGACTATTGAAGGCCTTATTGTTTAAATTCAGAGGTGAAATCCAGACCAGAGGAATATTTTAGATTTTTCATTCTTCAGAGATGCAACAATGGTACACTTTTTTAATAGCATGGAAAAGAACGACTATTGAATGCCTCGCTGTTTAAGTTAAGAGGTGAAATCAAGACCAGAGGAATTTTTGAGATTTTTCATTGCTCAGAGATCCAACAAGGGGACACTTTTTTACTACTATTGAAAAGAATGACTTTTGAATGCCTTGTTTTCTAAATTAGAGGTGAAACTAAAAGCACATGAATTTTTTAGTATTGACTTCGTTCATAGTAGAAGCAATAGTCAAGTTTTTAATAGCTTTGTATTGAGAGTAGTATAAAAGAATTATTTCTTACTTAGAGGTCAAAAGGAGGGAAGGTGAATTTTTTAAATTCTGACACTGGTAAGTGATTCAGTTCAGGCACACGTTTTCAATTAGCATAGACAATAAAGACTATTGAATGACTCGTTGTTTAAGTTAATAGGTGAAATAGAGACCAGAGGAGTTTTTTAAGATTTTTCATCGGTCAGAGATGCAACAATGGTACTATTTCTGTAATAGAATAGAAAAGAAAGACTATTGAATACCTCGTTGTTTAAGTTAAGAGTTGAAACCAAGACCTGAGGAATATTAGAGATTTTTTATTAGTCCGAGAAGCAGCAATGGTACAATTTTCTTAATAACAAAGAAACGAAAGACTATTGAATGCCTTGATGTTTACGTTAAGAGGTGAAACCAAGACCAAAGGAGTTTTTTTGAGATTTTTCATAGGTCAGAGATGCGACAATGGGACACTTTTTTAATAGCATGGAAAAGAACGATTATTGAATGCCTCGCTGTTTAAGTTAAGAGGTGAAACCAAGACCAGAAGAATTTTTGAGATTTTTCATTGGTCAGAGATGAAAAAATGTTAAAGTTTTTCAATAGCATGGAAAAGAAATAATATTGAAAGCCTCTTTTTTTAATCTAAGAGGTGAAACAAAGCCATAAATACAATTTGATTTATTTCATTGGTCCGAGAAGAAGCAATGATACACTTTTTTTAATAGAAAGTAAAATAACTACAACTGAAAGCAACGATGTTTCATTTAATACTTTAAAGCAAGACCAGAAGAATTTATGATAGTTTCCATTTTTCAGAGATGCAACAATGGTACACTTTTTTAATAGAATGGAAAAGAACGACTATTGAATGCCTCGCTGTTTAATTTAAGAGGTTAAATCAATACCAGAGACATTTTTTATAATTTTTCATTGGTCAGAGATGAAAAATTAGTAATATTTTGTAAGAGAATGGAAAAGAAAGATTATTTAATACCTTGCTTTTCAATGTAATAGTTAAATGAAAACCTGAAGAACTTTTGAGATTTTCCGTTGATAAGAGACGCAACATTGGTACACTTTTTCAATAGCACGGAAAATAACAACTTATGAATGACTCGCTGTTTAAGTTCAGAGGTGAAATAACTACCAGAGGAATTTTTTAGATTTTTCATTGGTCAGAGATGTAACAATGGTACTGTTTTTTAATAGCATGGAAAAGAAAGACTATTGAATGCCTCGCTGTTTAAGTTAAGAGTTGAAATCAAACCAGAGGAGTTTTTGAGATTTTTAAACGGTCAGATATTCAATAATGTTACTATTCTTTAATAGCATGGAAAAGAAAGACTTTTGATTGCCTCGCTTTTTAAGTTAATAGGTTAAACCAAGATAAGAGGACTTTTTGAGATTTTCCATTGGTCAGAGATGCAACAATGGTACACTTTTTTAATAGCATGGAAAAGAACGACTATTGAATGCCTCGCAGTTTAATTTAAGAGGTGAAATCAAGACCAGAGGATTTTTTGAGATTTTTCATTTGTCAGAGATGAAACAATGGTACACTTTTTTAATAGAATTGAAAAGAATGACTTTTGAATACCTCGCTGTTTGAGTTAAGAGGTGAAATCAAGACCAGAGGAATTTTTGAGATTTTTCATTGGTCAGAGATGTAAAAATGTTACACTTTTTCAATAGCATGGAAAAGAACGACTATTTAATGCCTCGCTGTTTAAGTTAAGAGGTGAAATCAAGACCAGAGGAATTTTTGAGATTTTTCATTGGTCAGAGATGCAACAATGGTAAACTTTTTTTAATAGCATGGGAAAGAACGACTTTTGAATGCCTCGCTGTTCAAGTTAAGAGGTAAAAGAAAACCAGAGGAGTTTTTGAGATTTTTCATCGGTCAGAGATGCAATAATGTTAATGTTTTTTAATAGCATGGAAAAGAACGATTATTGAATGCCTCGCTGTTTAAGTTAAGAGGTGAAACCAAGACCAGAGGAATTTTTGAGATTTTTCATTGGTCAGAGATGCAACCATGGTACACTTTTTCAATAGCATGGAAAAGAACGACTAATGAAAGCATCGCTGTTTAAGTTAAGAGGTGAAATCAAGACCAGAGGAATTTTTAGATTTTTAATTGGTCAGAGATGTAGCAATGGTACACTTTTTTTAATAGCATGGAAAAGAACGACAACTGAATGCCTCGATGTTTCTGTTAAGAGGTGAAACCAAGACAAGATTAATTTATGATATTTTCCACTGGTAAGAGATGCAACAATGTTACAATTTTTTAATATAATGTAAAATAACGACTATTGAATGCCTCGCTTTTTAATTTAAGTGGTTAAATCAATACCATAGAGATTTTTTTGATTTTTTAATTGTTCATATATGAAACATTAGTACTATTTTGTAATAGCATGGAAAAGAACGACTATTTAATACCTTACATTCCCATGTAAGAGGTTAAATCGAGTCCAGTGGAATTTAAGAGATTTGCAACTGGTAATAGATGCCGCGATGGTTCACTTTTTTAACAGCATGAAAAGAATGGCATTTGAATGCCTCGTTATACATTTTAAGATGTGATATCAATAACAGAGGAATATTTTAGATTTTTTATTGGTCAGAGATGTAACAATTGTACTTTTTTTTAATAGCATGGAAAAGAACGACTATTGAATGCCTCGCTGTTTAATTTAAGAGGTGAAACCAAAACAGAGGAGTTTTTGAGATTTTTCAAAGGTCAGAGATTCAACAATTGTACTATTTTTTAATAGCATGGAAAAGAACGACTTTTGATTGCCTCGCTTTTTAAGTTAAGAGGTTAAACCAAGACCAGAGGACTGTTTGAGATTTTTCATTGGTCAGAGATGCAACAATGGTACAATTTTTAAATAGCATGTAAAATAACGACTATTTAATACCTCGCTTTTTAAGTTAAGAGGTGAAATCAAGACCAGAGTAATTTTTGAGATTTTTGATTTGTCAGATATTAAACAATGGTACACTTTTTTAATACAATGGAAAAGCATGACTATTGAATGCCCCGTTTTCTGAGTTAAGAGTTTAAAACAATACCAGAGGAATTTCTTAGATCTTTCATCTGTCAGAGATGTACCAAGGTTAAATTTTTCAATAGAATTGACAAGAACGACTTTTGAATGCCTCGCTGTTTAAGTTAAGATGTGAAATCAAGACCAGAAGAATTTTTGAGATTTTTCATTGGTCAAAGATGCAACAATTTTACAAATTTTTAAATAGCATGGAAAAGAGCGACGTTTGATTGCCTCTCTTTTAATGTTAATTGTTAACAGAACAACAGATTATTTTTTTATTTTTTTCATTGTTAAGTGATGTAAAAATGTTAGACTTTTTTCATATATGTGAAAAGAACGACTATTGAATAACTCGCTGTTTAAGTTAAGAGGTTAAATCAATACCAGAATCCTTTTTGGGTTTTTACATTGTTCAGAGATGCAACAAGGGTATAATTTTTTAATAGCATGGAAAATAACGACTATTGAATGCCTCTCTGTTTAAGTTAAGAGGTGAAATCGAGACCAGAGGATTTTTTTAGATTTTACATTGGTCAGAGATGAAACAATGGTAAACTTTTTTAATATCATGGAAAAGAACGACTATTGAATGCCTCGCCTTTTAAGTTAAGAGGTTACAACAATAACAGAGTTATTTTGGTATTTTTCATTTTTCAGAGATGCAACAATGTTACTATTTTTTAATATAATTGAAAAGAACGACTTTTGAGTGCCTCGCTGTTTACGTTAAGAGGTGAAAACAAGACCCGAGGAATTTTTGAGATTTTTCATTTGTCAGAGATGCAACAATGGTAGTGTTTTTTAATAGAATGTAAAATAACGAATATTGACTGCCTCGCTGTTCAAGTTAAGAGTTTAAACCAAAACAGAATATTTTTTGAGAATTTTCATGGGTCAGAGATGCAATAATTTTACTGATTATTAATAGAATGGAAAAGAACGAATTTTGAATGCCTCGCGTTTGAATTTAAGAGGTTAAAACAATAAAAGATTAATTTTTTAGATTTTTCATCTTTAATAGTTGAAAAGTTGTAATTCTTTTTTTAAATCTTTTAAAATAACTACTATTGAATTCCTCGCTGGTTAATTTAAGATGTTAAATCAAGATCAGATGACTATTTTAGAATTTTAATTTGTCATAGATGCAACAATGGTACACTTTTTTTAATAGCATGGAAAAGAACGACTTTTGAATGCCTCGCTGTCCAAGTTAAGAGGTAAAAGAAAACCAGAGGAGCTTTTGAGATTTTTCATTGGTCAGTCATGCAACAATGGTACTATTTTTTAATAGCATGGAAAAGAACGACTTTTGACTGCCTCGCTGTTTAGGCTAAGAGGTGAAACCAAGACCAGAGGAGTTTTTGAGATTTTTCATCGGTCAGAGATGCAAAAATGGTACTGTTTTTTTAATAGAATGGAAAAGAACGACTATTGAATGCCTCGCTGTTTAAGTTAAGAGGTGAAATCAAGACCAGAGGAATTTTTGAGATTTTTCATTTGTCAGAGATGCAAAAATGGTTCATTTTTTCAATAGCATGTAAAAGAACTACTATTGAATGAATCTATGTTTAATTTAAGAGGTGAAATCAAGACCAGAGTAATTTTTGAGATTTTTAATTTTTAAGATATGAAAAAATGTTACAATTTTTTAATATCATCGAAAAGAACGACTATTGAATACCTCTCTGTTTAAGTTAAGAGGTGAAATCCAGATCAGTGGATTTTTTGAGATTTTTCATTTGTCATAGATGCAATACTGGTACTTTTTTTTAATATAATTGAAATGAACTACTATTGAATGACTCGCTGTTTATGTTAAGAGCTGAAATAAAGACAAGTGGTCTTTTTTTTATTTTTCTTTGGTCATATATGAAACAATGGTACTTTTTATTAAAATCATAGAAAATAATTACTATTTAAAGCCTCGATGTTGAAGATAATATATGAAATAAAGACCAGAGTATTTTTTAATTTTTGGTATATTTAATATATGCTGAAATTGGAAACTTTCTTAATAGCTTTTAAAAGAAAGACTTTTGAATGCCTCGCTTGTTATGTTAAGCTTTTAAATCAATATCATAGGACTGTATGAGATTTTTATTGGTCATAGATGATAAATTTGTACTATTTTTTTAATAGCATGGAAAAGAACGACTTTTGAATGCCTCGCTGTTCAAGTTAAGAGGTAAAAGAAAACCAGAGGAGTTTTTGAGATTTTTCATTGGTCAGAGATGTAACAATGGTAATGTTTTTTAATAGCTAGGAAAAGAAAGACTAATGAACGCCTCGCTGTTTAAGTTAAGAGTTGAAATCAAGACCAGAGGATCTTTTGAGATCGTATGCTGGTCAGAGATGTAACAATATTAATCTTTTTCAACATAACTGAAAATAAAGACAATTTAATGCATCGCTGTTTAAGTTAAGAGTTGAAAACAAGACCAGAGGAATTTTTGAGATTTTTCAATGGTAAGATATTCAACAAAGGTACACTTTTTTTAATAGCATGGATAAGGACGACTATTGAATGCCTCGCTGTTTAAGTTAAGAGGTGAAACCAAGACCAGAGGAATTTTTGAGATTTTCCATTGGTCAGAGATGCAACAATGGTACACTTTTTTAATAGAATGGAAAAGAACGACTTTTGAATGCCTCGCTGTTTAAGTTAAGAGGTGAAATCAAGACCAGAGAAATTTTTTAGATTTTTCATTGATCAGAGATGCAACATTAGTACTAATTTTTAATAGCATGGAAAAGAACGACTTTTGAATGCCTCGCTGTTTAAGTTAAGAGGTGAAATCAAGACCAGAGGAATTTTTTAGATTTTCCATTGGTCAGAGATGCAACAATGGTACACTTTTTTAATAGAATGGAAAAGAACGACTATTGAATGCCTCGCTGTTTAAGTTAAGAGGTGAAATCAAGACCAGAGGAATTTTTGAGATTTTTCATTTGTCAGAGATGAAAAAATGGTACTAATTTTTAATAGAATGGAAATGAACGACTATTGATTGACTCGGTGTTTAAGTTAAGAGGTGAAACCAAGACCAGAGGAGTTTTTGAGATTTTTTATCCGTCAGAGATGCAACAATGGTACTGTTTTTTAATAGAATGGAAAAGAACGACAATTGAATGCCTCGTTGTTTAAGTTAAGAGGTGAAATCAAGACCAGAGGAATTTTTGAGATTTTTCATTGGTCAGAGATGCAACAATGGTATTTATATTTTTAATAGCATGGAAAAGAATTACTATTGAATGCCTCGTTGTTTAAGTTAAGAGGTGAAATCAAGACCAGAGGAATTTTGAGATTTTTCATTGGTCATAGATGCAACAATGGTTCACTTTTTTAATAGCATGGAAAAGAACGACTATTGAATACCTCGCTGTTTAAGTTAAGAGGTGAAAACAATACGAGAGGAATTTTTTAGATTTTTCATTGGTAAGAGATTCAACTATTTTAAAATTTTTTAATATCTTGTAAAATAAATACTATTGAATTCCTCGCTGTTTAAGTGAAGAGGTGAAACAAAGACCAGAGTAATTTTATATAATTTTAATTTCTTAGATAAGCAACAAGGGTAAAATTTTTTTAATAACATGGAAAATAGCGACGTTTGAATGCCTTTCTGTTCAATTTAAGAGGTAAAAGAAAAACAGAGGAATTTTTGTGATTTTTCATTTGTCAGAGATTAAATAATTGTAATGTTTTTTAATAGCATGCAAAAGAACGACTATTGAATGCCTCTCTGTTTAAGTTAAGAAATGAAATCAAAAGCATAGAGATCTTATTTATTTTTCATGTTTCAGAGATGTAAAACGGTTACACTTTTTAATAGAACTGACAATAACGTCAAATTAATGCATCATTGTATAAGTTAATAGGTTAAGCAAAGCCATAAATAATTTTTGAGATATCTATTTGTTGAGAAATGACCCAATTGTACACTTTCTGTAAAATCTAGGAAAAGAGATACAATTGAATGCCTCGCTGTTTAGGTTAAGAGGTGAAATCAAGACCAGAGGAATTTTTTAGATTTTCCATTGGTCAGAGATGCAACAATGGTACACTTTTTTAATAGAATGGAAAAGAACGACTATTGAATGCCTCGCTGTTTAAGTTAAGAGGTGAAATCAAGACCAGAGAAAATTTTTAGATTTTTTCATTGGTCAGAGATGCAACATTAGTACTAATTTTTAATAGCATGGAAAAGAACGACTTTTGAGTGCCTCGCTGTTTAAGTTAAGAGGTGAAACCAAGACCAGAGGAATTTTTGAGATTTTCCACTGGTCAGAGATGCAACAATGGTACACTTTTTTAATAGAATGGAAAAGAACGACTATTGAATGCCTCGCTGTTTAAGTTAAAAGGTGAAATCAAGACCAGAGGAATTTTTGAGATTTTTCATTGGTCAGAGATGTAACAATGGTACTATTTTTTAATAGCATGGAAAAGAACGACTTTTGAGTGCCTCGTTGTTTAAGTTAAGAGGTGAAACCAAGACCAGAGGAGTTTTTAGATTTTTCATCGGTCAGAGATGCAACAATGGTAGTGTTTTTAATAGCATAGAAAAGAACGACTATTGAATGCCTTGTTGTTTAAGTTAAGTGTTGAAACCAAGACCAGAGGAATATTTGAGATTTTTCATTGGTCAGAGATGCAACAATGGTACATTTATTTTTAATAGCATGGAAAAGAATTACTATTGAATGCCTCGTTGTTTAAGTTAAGAGGTGAAATCAAGAACAGAGGAATTTTTGAGATTTTTCATTGGTCATAGATGCAACAATGGTTAAAGAGGCACAAGGTCGAACCTTAAAACGTACAGGGATTAGGAGGCACAGTTGGGGGGCTGCTGCCCCCCAAACCCCCCGCTTTCGCAGCCTTTAAATAAAAAAACAAAAATTTAAACTGAAAGTAAGGAGCGACATTAAATCTTAAAACGAACAGAAATTATTCCGTATATGTAAGAGGTGAAACCAAGACCAGAGGAATTTTTGAGATTTTCCACTGGTCAGAGATGCAACAATGGTACACTTTTTTAATAGCATGGAAAAGAAAGACTATTGAATGCCTTGCTGTTTAAGTTAAGAGTTGAAATCAAGACCAGAGGAATTTTTGAGATTTTTCATTGGTGAGAGATGTAACAATGGTACTGTTTTTTAATAGAATGGAAATGAACGACTATTGAGTGCCTCGTTGTTTAAGTTAAGAGGTGAAACCAAGACCAGAGGAGTTTTTTGAAATTTTTCATTGGTCAGAGATGCAACAATGGTACTGTTTTTTAATAGAATGGAAAAGAACGACTATTGAATGCCTCATTGTTTAAGTTAAGAGGTGAAATCAAGACCAGAGGAATTTTTGAGATTTTTCATTGGTCAGAGATGCAACAATGGTCCATTTTTTTAATATAATGGAAAAGAACTACTATTGAATGCCTCGTTGTTTAAGTTAAGAGGTGAAATCAAGAACAGAGGAATTTTGAGATTTTTCATTGGTCAGAGATCCAACAATGGTACACTTTTTTAATAGCATGGAAAAGAACGACTATTGAATACCTCGCTGTTTAAGTTAAGAGGTGAAATCAAGACCAGAGTAATTTTTGAGATTTTTCATTGGTCAGAGATGCAGCAATAGTACACTTTTCTAATAGCTATTAAAAGAGCAAAATTTAAAAGCACTGCGGTCTAAATGATTATGTGAACCCAAGACGAGATTAATTTTTTAGAACTTTTACTTGTAAAAAATGAAACAGCGGTACTGTTTTCTAATAACATAGAAAATAGCGAATAATGAATTCCTCGCTGTTCAAGTTAAGAGGTGAAATCAAACCAGAAGAGTTTTTGAGATTTTTAATCGGTCAGAGATGCAATAATGGTACTATTTTGTAATAGCATGGAAAAGAACGACTTTTGAGTGCCTCGCTTTTTAAGTTAAGAGGTGAAAACAAGACCAGAGTAATTTTTTATATTTTTTATTTGTCAGATATGAAACAATGGTACTCATTTTTAATATCATTGAAAAGAACGACTATTGAATGCCTCACTGTTTAATTTAATAGGTGAAACCAAGACCAGAGGATTTTATGAGATTTTTCATCTGTCATAGATCAAATAACGGTACACTATTTTTAATAGTACGTAAAATAACGACATTTTAATGCCTTGCTTTTTACGTTAAGAGTTGAAATAAAAACCAGAGGAACTTTTGAGATTTTTCGTTTGCCAGAGATGCAACAATGGTAAACTTTTTTAATAACATTGAAAAGAACGACAATTGAATACCTCACGTTTAAATCAAAGATGTGAAATCGAGACCATAAACCTTTTTGGGAATTTTCAATGGTAATAGATGAACCATTTTTATAATTTTTTAATAGAATGTAAAATAATTACAATTGAATGAAACCCTGTTTATGTTAAGAGGTGAAACCGAGACCAGAGTAATTTTTGAGATTTTCCATTTGTCAGAGATGAAAAAATAGTAAACTATTTTAATAGCATGGAAGAGAAAGACTTTTCAATTCATTTATTTTTACGTAAAGAGTTTAAAACAAGAACAGAGGAATTTTTGAGATTTTTTATCAGTAAGAGATGCAGCACTGGTACACCTTTTCAATAGCACTGAAAAGAAATACTATTGAATTACTCGGTGTTTAAGTTAAGAGGTGAAATCAATAACAGAGGAATTTTTTAGATTTTTCATTGGTCAGAGATGCAACAATGGTACTGTTTTTTAATAGCATGTAAAAGAATTAATTTAGAAGTCCTCGCTGTTCAAGTGAAGAGGTTAAACCAAACCATAAGATGTTATGAGATTTTTCATAGGTAAGAGATGCAATAATGTTACTATTTTTAAATAGAATGGAAAATAAAGAATATTGAATGCCTCGCTTTTTAAGTTAAGATGTGAAATAAAGACCAGAGGAATTTTTTAGATTTTTCATCGGTCAGAGATGCAACGATGGTATACTTTTTTAAAATCATGGAAAAGAACGACTATTGTATGCCTCGCTGTTTAAGTTAAGTGTTTAAATCAAGACCATAGTACTTTTTTAGATTTTCCATTGGTCAGAGATGCAATAATGTTACTGTTTTTTAATAGAATGGAAAAGAACGACTATTGAATGCCTCGCTGTTTAAGTTAAGAGGTGAAATCAAGACCAGAGGAATTTTGAGATTTTTCATTGGTCAGTCATGCAACAATGGTACTATTTTTTAATAGCATGGAAAAGAACGACTTTTGAGTGCCTCGCTGTTTAGGCTAAGAGGTGAAACCAAGACCAGAGGAGTTTTTGAGATTTTTCATCGGTCAGATATGCAAAAATGGTACTGTTTTTTAATAGCAAGGAAAAGAACGACTATTGAATGCCTCGCTGTTTAAGTTCAGAGGTGAAATCAAGACCAGAGTAATTTTTGAGATTTTTCATTTGTCAGAGATGCAAAAATGTTACATTTTTTCAATGGCTCGTAAAATAATTACTATTTACGGCCCCTCTGTTTATTTTAAGATGTGAAATCAATTCCAGAGTACTTTTTTATATTTTTAATTGGTAATATATGAAAAATTGTTAAACTTTTTTAATTTCATCGAAAAGAAATACTATTGAATACCTATATGTATAATTTAATAGTTGAAATCAAGATCAGGGGACTTTTTGAGATTTTTCATTTGTCAAAGATGCAATAATGGTACTTTTTTTTAATATAATGGAAAAGAACTACTATTGAATGCCTCGCTGTTTAAGTTAAGAGCTGAAATCAAGACCTGAGGACTTTTTGAGATTTTTCATTGGTCAGAGATGCAACAATGGTACATTTTTTTAATAGCATGGAAAAGAACGACTATTGAAAGCGTTGCTGTTTAAGTTAAGAGTTGAAAATAAGACCAAAGGAATTTTTGAGATTTTTAATTGGTCGGAGATGAAGAAATTGTACTTTTTTTAATAGCATTGATAAGGAAGACAATTGAATGCCTCACCGTTACTGTTAGAGGTGAAATATATGCAAGAATACTGTATTAAAATTTTCATGTTTCATATATGAAAGACTGGTAAACATTTTTTAATAGATTGGAAAAGAACGACTATTGAACGCCTTGTTGTTTAAATTAAGAGTTGTTACCAATACCAGGGGAATTTCTTAGATTTTTCAATGGTCAGAGATGAAACAATGGTAGACTTTTTTAATCAAGGAGGCACACTTGTGCCTCTATAAAGAGGCGACCCACCACAATGTTAAGCGATTTCAGGTCCTAGAGGTCGCAGAGAGACGGCGGTAATCGCATTTTGTAGCCCAAGCTCAAACTAAGAAACTTGCAAAATTTCATCCTCCTCCGACTTTATCTTCCTGGGGTAAACTGGGCTGGAAGTTTTGACCCTCCCACCACAGCCCCCCTTTAACATTGTCCGATTGGGCTGAAATTTAGAGGTTAAGCTTTCCTAGGGCCTAGAAGCTTATCCTAGAAATTTCAGCTCAATCCGATCACTCCTTCCCTGTTTTCAAAAAACCAAATATAGCCACTTAAAATTCATCATCATTTCTTTTTTTTTCTTAGCCACGCCTACAGGCCACAATTGGCAACGGATCCGGTTGAATGAGGACTCATTCGAAGCAGAATTCGACCTGTTAGGGCCTTTTGATATTTTCAGACCGAAAAAACTATCCCCCGAATTTACATTTACGAAAAACCTTAGTTTTTTTCAAATAATACAGATAAACAGGTTAGACATACTTTGTTATGAAAATATCTGCGCGTCAATTTTCATAACAAAGCATGTCTAACCTGTTTATGTGTATTATTTGAAAAACAAACTACGTTTTCTAAAGAGTTAAAGAGGCTGAGTTACAAGGTCAACTCATAAAACGGACAGGGATTAGGAGGCACAGTTGGGGGGGGGCTGTTAAAGAGGCTGAGTAACACTTTCGAACCTTAAAACTTACAGGGATTAGGAGGCACCCTTTACGACGTGATTTGAGTATTCAGTAATTAAAAGCCTTAACACAAGAATGTTCAAGAGCGGGGGGTTTGGGGGGCGGCAGCCCCCATCTTCAACTCCTGACACGATCAGCTAACAGTTAGTCAAGCAATAATAAGTAATAAACTGTACAAAAAAGTGCAGAAATTATTTGAAAAAAACTACGTTTTCTAAAGAGTTAAAGAGGCTGAGTTACAAGGTTGAACCTTAAAACGTACAGGGATTAGGAGGCACAGTTGGGGGGCTACCGCCCCCAAACCCCCGCTTTCGCAGCCTTTAAATAAAAAAAAAAATTTAAACTGAAAGTAAGGAGCGACATTAAATCTTAAAACGAACAGAAATTATTCCGTATATGAAAGAGGCTCTGCCCTCCTCAACGCCTCGCTCTTTACGCTAAAGTTTTTATTGTTTAAAAAAAGAGTTGTGAGAAAGTCAAACTTTAGCGTAAAGAGCGAGGCTTTGAGGAGGGCACAGCCTCTTTCATATACGGAATAATTTCTGTTCGTTTTAAGATTTAATTTCGCTCCTTACTTTCAGTTTAATTTTTTTTTTTATTTAAAGGCTGCGAAAGCGGGGGTTTGGGGGCGGCAGCCCCCAACTGTGCCTCCTAATCCCTGTACGTTTTAAGGTTCGACCTTGTAACTCAGCCTCTTTAACTCTTTAGAAAACGTAGTTTTTTTCAAATAATCTCTCTTAGTATCAACTTTTTAGTATACTATAACGTTAGACCATATTTTAAACTGACAACACTGTTCAAATGCCACTTGTGTATTATACAGATCACATCGAAGAAGTAAAGCTATCCATTACTAAAATTCTTTTCTTGCCATCTACATCTCTCTTAGTATCAACTTTTCAGTATACTATAATGTTAAACTCTATTTTAAATTGACAACACTGTTCAAATTCCATTGACGTTACCTTAACTGCTAATCACTTTAACCCTTTTTCTCTATCGCCAAGTACATGTTCTGGAAAGGTACCAAAGAACGTAAGGCAATTCAGGAACCAGCGGGGAATCCCCGCTCGTAATTGCTAATCACTTTAACCCTTTTCCTCCATCGTCAAGTACATGCTCTGGAAAGGTACCGAGAAACATAAGACAATTCAGGAACCAGTGGGGAATCCCCGCTCGTAACTGCTAATCACTTTAACCCTTTTTCTCCATCGTCAAGTACATTTTCTGGAAAGGTACCAAGGAACGTAAGGCAATTCAGGAACTAGCGGGGAATCCCCGCTCGTAATTGCTAATCACTTTAACCCTTTTTCTCCATCGTCAAATACATGCTCTGGAAAGGTGTCAACGGTTCTTGTAGTGTCCAATTTGCGAATTCCTTATCCCCTTTTTACAAATGTCAATCAAACAATTCCGATTGTAAAAGCGTGTTTATTCACGTTGCTTGGAAAGGTATCCATAAGTACATTCTCTGAAAAGGTGCCAAGGAACGTAATCTCCCCAAACACGTCAAACTGTGCAATTGATATCAATAGCAATAACCAGTCTGGTAATCTGCCTTGGAAAGCTGCCAAGGAGCATAAACCAAGCAAATAGCACAGGAAGGAACATAGTCTGCTAGAAATATAAGGTACATGCTCTGGAAAGGTGCCAAGGAACGTAAGGCAAGCAAATAACATGGTAATTCCTATACAGGCAAGCAAAGTATAAGTTAGCACTCTACTGTTGATATTCCTAATAATATGAAGATTTCATTTTTTAGAGTCTCAGTTACTATTGAGCTGCGCCACTCTTTGCTTACAGTTCGTTACCACGAACTGTTTGATTAGAATTTTTCTGAACAGAGTAAGAGTTGAATTTGTAGTTATTGAGAGAAGCATTGACAGGTTGTTATTTACAATCCCTTCTTTCTCAGCAATTTTTTTTTCTAAATCTGATGACGATAGGCGTTGTCAGATTTACGGAGAGCGAAATTAGCAAGTTTAGTCAAAAAATTTAGTTGAAAAGAATTGGAGGGTAAGTCGGCCGACCAAGACTAGAATATTGAAAGCTATAGTGATGACAGGGGCCATGTCCGGTTTTGAAGCGTGGGTGCTTTGAAAGACAGAGGCAGGGGCGGATCCAGGATTTTTTAGGGGCCGCAAAATAGGATGATCCGATAAATACTTTTCGGGGGGGGGCAAAATAGATTTATCCGATAAACGTGCGCTAGGAGCAAGTTTAATTAACTCAAACGTGCGTTAATTAAGTAAATTAAACTACTTTAGACTATGCTAGGGGGGGGGGGCGCTTGCCCTCCTCGCTCCCCCTGGATCTGCCACCGGACAGAGGAGTGATTGTTAGATATTTTCCATAGACATTGTTTACAGACTGTTTTGGGTACCCGTCAGACTGATCGTATTTCAAACAGTATGAAAGTGTAGGGTTAAGGGGAAAATATATTTTTTCAAAATCTGAGGTGGACAATTTTGTTGTTTTTTCAATAAACAAAAAATGGATTTTTCTTTGATAATATCCATAAAATTATTTTTCAAAATCTAGGTGGGTAAAAATTCTAAAATTGTTTCGTCTTTAGCAGAAGTTATCAGACGGAAACCCTTTTCACAGTAATTCATGCGTAAATTCTGTAAACACGCCTTGTCGGAACTCCGAATGAGTGACAAGAATCTGAACGGATTTTGCACAATAAGAAGATATTTATCAAGTAGCACGTTAAGTTAATTGGACTGAAAATCTGTTACATTCTATCCATCTTATCCAAACCGTATAGGCAGCCTAGCCTCTTGTGTGGGCACAGCCATCATATGTTTTGGTGTTTCTTTTTTAGTATTGTGTTGTAATTGGCCAAATTTGGGTTGGCACAAGGCTACGGAAGAATGCTCGCCTTCTGCATCAATGCAAAAGTTAGAATATGTTTAATGGATATAGATGTTTAATGATATGTTAATGAAGTTGATGTTGAAGCTGTGAAATGACAGCATGAGGTATTTTAAAGTCAGTGCATCGTCGATGCCTGGCCTCTTAATTTTAAAGCAAGTTCCGGCAGGAGTCAAATTTTACTCGAACAGTGACGCATTTCATGTTGCTCGAGAGAAAATTGCTAACTGAGTGTGACTTTTCGATTCAAACTTAAGAATCCGTTCCCTTGCCGTTTCATTTTTGCTCTGGTAGTCACAGATTTCACATCACCCGAGGAAAAATATTTAAATGTGCACGACTATTCGGTTTCCGAACCATGTTGAAAAATTGGCTTCTCCGGCCGATAAAATTGCGTGCGAAATAATTAAAAGTTTTATATTTACAAAAAGGTAGAAATTTACTATTAGTATTCTCTTTCGGACAATTTAAATAAGTTTCCTTGCTTGTTTCTTTGAAAATTCCTGGGAAGGCTTCAAGAACTTCTCTTTTTATTTCAATGCACCATTTATAATTGACATAGTAATTTTCACTTTAAGTTGCCTTCACTTTAAGTTACCTTCGCTTTCGCAACCCTTTCGGCAACCCTGACCTTACTTCCAAAATTCATTAGACTTTAGTAGCGTTACCCTAAAATAGCTTGTCAGGAATGCGGTTTCCAAAATGTTCGAAAGTGAAAGTCATTCAATATTGCTTAAATTAAAAACAAAACTATTTGATGGTATTTGCTAAAGCTTAAATATGGCTAAAATGCATTAACGTATGTTTTCAATTGCCAGGTTTTGTTTTAGCAGTCCAAAAACCGAAGGAGACGCTCATGGTTGGTTTATCATCTGCTTCATCACCTAAAATACCTAAAATACCATCACCTAAAATACTAAGAAAGAAAAATAAAAACATCGTTTCGTCCTGGACCGGTCTTAGGTCTAATCATACCTGAAAAACTCTAAGTATTTTTCACTTGATTGTTTCACGGTTATGAAGCTTTTAGCGCAGTACCACATTTTCGTCAGTGTTGTCACGTTAAATCGTATTAATGAGGAAAACCAATTAGTTGAACTTGGCAACCCTTTTTGTTCATGAAAATTCAAACATTAATAATCCGTTGATTCCCAAAGACAACAACTCTAAGCTCTAAATATACTCTAAGCGCTATATGCTGTATCTATATGCATGGGTGTACGGGGGGCAGGGGGCAGCTGTACCACTAGAGCTTCAAATTTACACTAGATACGACTGAAAAAGCAGATGGTTGACAAAGTAGATGGTTGAAAAAGCAGTTGAAAAAATGTAGACTGCTAAAAAAGCAGTTGATAAAAGGTAGATGGTTGAAAAGCTGAAATTAATCAGCTAGAATGACTGAATAAAAGTAAAACAAGAAGACATTATCCATAATGTTTCGCAAAGATTTAGCTCTAATACAAGAAGATTCTGAAGCTTATGGATGATTTATGATTTTTAGTTATTACTTATTAAAAAAGATTTCATAGGTATGATAGAACTTAATGGCAATGTAAGGTTTTTTGAATTGCCAATATAACTTCAGCTCCCCCTGCCCTTCATCACAGAATCTGCTACCCCCCCCCCGTAGACAAGAAGCTAGGTAGGCCCTTGGCTATATGCTCTAAGCTCTAAAAGCGCCCTTTGACCAGGAAACTTTCTTTTATTTTGCAAAATTAGGTCAAGACGCTGTTTTGGGAAAACAAAATCATTTTTGTATTCTCTTTGGTTTTAAGCTTTTGGTTTTTGGTGTAAGGTTGGGTTTTAAGCTCTTTCGGATTTAAGTTTTTTGCTGATTTTTCATCCAAACTCCTTTTTTCTCAAATTTGTGCCTGCTTCTTCTAATTACTGCATAATTGCAAATGCAAGTCTTTTTCCTTAAAAAAAATTGAATTTTTGATTTTCTTAATTGTGACTAAGGTTTGAGTAAGGTTTTGTGACTTTTTGCTTGACCAATCCAAACAATCATATTTATTTTCACTGTATCTGGTACTATGAAAAAAAAAAAACTTCGGGAATTTGCAAGAAGATTGTTTTGGAAACCTGTTTCTTATTGCTTTGCATTTGCTCCGTTTGTGTATTAACAGTAATTGAGAAATACTTTTTACTTTCTTAGAATTCTATATCCATGTTTTTTAATCTTTGGCATAAATGCGTTCTGAAACCATTCTGGCCATACATGACAAAAGCAGTGCAAAGACAGAAATTAAAACTTGGTAAAAATCACCTTCGTTTGTTTTCTTCCTTTTTTTCATCTTCATTTTCTTTCGATCATTAGTTTTTTAATGCCTATTGCTATAATGTAATCTCATCTCAGTGTTCAAGGTTAAACTGCGAAACCGCCAAAATTTATTTTAAAATTACAACATTCCAAATCGCGAGCTATCATTCATTTTCAAACAGTAGCAGGGATTCACAGAATCCATTCAAGTTCTCATACCTCCGTCTTGTACATTTCTTAAGGATTTTCACCCCAAATTTCTGACCCTTTCTAGCAAAGTCGGAAACAAGACTAAAATTAGAAATGTGACACCGGGTGTCTTGGTATTCTCACGATCTTTAGCACCTACAGGACATCTGGGAATTTTAGGCCCGGAAACTCCTAAAAGGATATGAAAACTGTCATAATAATTCCAGAGGTTATTACAAGATGCCCTCTGTACCATCTTTTTAAAAAGTAAAGCTTGTCAGGTCGAAAACTTAACTGAGTATCTCAGCCTATTTTTTCGAAAGTGATTCATTGAGCTCCCAAGACTGCACTAGGGGCTCAATATTTCATGGTAGCATCTACAGGGGTGAATTTGCTCGAAGAAGATAGACTCCCCTGTACGTGGATGGGGGAGACGTTTGGTTTTTCGCTTGTGCTTTAACTGCAAACTTTTGTTGTTCATCATTTTCGTTTGCGATTCGTTGTGATACAATATCGTCGTATGGCTTCTAGACGCATATTTCACCGTACTGCATTTTCGTTCATCATTACCTCAGACATTTTTTCCATGTCTTTTACTTTAGCTGTTTAGATTCATTTTTCGTCTGTATATTTTTGCGTAGCTGTATAATTTTATTTGCCTTCCAGGCCCATATTTCGTTGCGCTGCATTTTCGTTTGCGATTCAATGTGATTCCTACTGTCGCTTGTTCCATGCCTTTTGCTTTAGCTGTTTGGAGTGATTTGTCAGCTTTTATAAATTTGCATGCACCATAGATACCAAAAATGATACGATCGCCCCTGGGGAAAAATTACATAAGTTACTCTTAAAATGCAGAAAAGTGTGACGCCATTCACATAAAAAATGTATTTTTAAAAAATTAAGGCTCTCAACAAATTGTCCAAAACTCGTGAGCTGTCTAGATCATTTTTTCAACCAGATGATCTCAGTTTGACAACTTTAAAAGAATTTTGGACTATTCTCGAGAAAAAATACATAAAAAATACACAATTATTTCTCACTTAAAGAGAGTAGATAGATATATAAATAAACAGTAGATAATAATAGTTGATTAAAATTAAAAAGAAGCCAAAAAGAGCCCGCTTTCCGGACTTTTTATTAATGTCGAAATTTTTATTGGAGTGAACTTTTTATAATCGTCGGGCCTCCAACCCATGTAAGCTTTGCATCATGATGTCGTGTAGCTTTCGTTCGGGCTATGCTTGGGCTTTCAGGTCTTGCACGTTGGCCGCCTTTTAACATTATTATTTGAAAAAAACTACGTTTTCTAAAGAGTTAAAGAGGCTGAGTTACAAGGTCGAACCTTAAAACGTACAGGGATTAGGAGGCACAGTTGGGGGGCTGCCGCCCCCAAACCCCCGCTTTCGCAGCCTTTAAATAAAAAAAAAAATTTTAAACTGAGAGTAAGGAGCGACATTAAATCTTAAAACGAACAGAAATTATTCCGTAGATGAAAGAGGCTGTGCCCTCCTCAACGCCTCACTCTTTACGCTAAAGTTTGACTTTCTCACAACTCTTTTTTTAAACAATAAAAACTTTAGCGTAAAGAGCGAGGCGTTGAGGAGGGCACAGCCTCTTTCATATACGGAATAATTTCTGTTCGTTTTAAGATTTAACGTCGCTCCTTACTTTCAGTTTAAAAATTTTTTTTTATTTAAAGGCTGCGAAAGCGGAGGTTTGGGGCGGCAGCCCCCCAACTGTGCCTCCTAATCCCTGTACGTTTTAAGGTTCGACCTTGTAACTCAGCCTCTTTAACTCTTTAGAAAACGTAGTTTTTTTCAAATAATTTCTGCACGTTTTTGTACAGTTTATTACTTATTATTGCTTGACTAACTGTTAGCTGATCGTGTCAGGAGTTGAAGTTGGGGGCTGCCGCCCCCCAAACCCCCCGCTCTTGAACATTCTTGTGTTAAGGCTTTTAATTCCTGAATACTCAAATCACGTCGTACAGGGTGCCTCCTAATCCCTGTACGTTTTAAGGTTCGAACTTGTGACTCAGCCTCTTTAACAGCCCCCCCAACTGTGCCTCCTAATCCCTGTACGTTTTAAGGGTTGACCTTGTAACTCAGCCTCTTTAACTCTTTAGAAAACGTAGTTTTTTTCAAATAATACACATAACCAGGTTAGACATGCTTTGTTATGAAAATTGACGCGCAGATATTTTCATAACAAAGCATGTCTAACCTGTTTATCTGTATTATTTGAAAACAACTAAGGTTTTTCGTAAATGTAAATTCGGGGGATAATTTTTTCGGTATGAAAATATCAAAAGGCCCTAACACGTCAAATTCTGCTTCGAATGAGTCCTCATTCAACCGGATCCGTTGCCAACTGTGTCCTGTAGGCGTGTCTAAGAAAAAAAAGAGATGATGATGAAATTAAGTGGCGATATTTGTTTTTTTGAAAACAGGGACGGAGTGATCGGAATGAGCTAAAATTTCGAGGTTAAGCTCCCGGGCCCTAGGAAAGCCTAACCTCTAAATTTCAGCCCAATCGGACAACGTTAAAGGGGGGCTGTGGTGGGAGGGTCCAAACTTCCGGCCCAGTTTACCCCATGAAGATAAAGTCGGAGGAGGATGAAATTTTGCAAGTTTCTTAGTTTGAGCTTGGGCTACAAAATGCGATTACCGCCGTCTCTCTGCGACCTCTAGGACCTGAAATCGCTTAACATTGTGGTGGGTCGCCTCTTTATAGAGGCACAAGTGTGCCTCCTTGATCTTTTGTTTTTACCCTTGGCGTTAGGGGTTAAATTCTTGACCGCTGTGACTTGCCCCTCGTTTCGATTTAGACCTTTATGCCTCAAACTATTTAACACAAAAGCGTGCTTTTTAAATTGTATAAATAATTTCGATCAAACAGTTCGTGGTAAAGAACTGTAAGTAATGAATGACGCGGCTCAGTAGTAGCCGAAACACTGAAAAACGAATTTTTGACATTAATAGATGCATCAAAAGAATAGGCTAAGTATGCTGATTCAAAATATAAGATTCGTTAAGTTTAGTATTACCAATCAAAAACTACGAGCCTGAGAAATTTACCACATTTTCGAAAAGGGGTAAAAGCCTCTAAAACTCAAGGAAGTTGTATGAAAATCACACCATCAGATTTAACGTATCAGTGAACCCTACTGTAGAAGTTTCAAGCTCCCATCTGCAAAATATAAAATTTTGCATTTTTTTTTGGCCAGAAGAAAAATCGTGGATGCGGGTTTATTTCTTTTTTTCTCGTTTAATTTTTCCCCAGGAGTGATCGCATGAAACTAATAGTTTCAGAATGTAAGGAGAGGGCTCATTCGAACGGAAATTATAAGTTCTAGTGCCTTTTAAGGTGACCTATAAGATTGGAGGGCAACTGGCCCCAATCCCATTTCTATTTTTCCCCCAAAGTCACCCAACTAAAATCTTGAGAGAGCCATTAGGTTTAGCATAGTTAAAAAGTCTTGTAACTGAAACAGTAGGTTGTGACCTTATACTTCTATGGGACATATAGCCACTACTCTTTTCTTCCTTATCGGTTTAATATAATGAAGAAGGTTTAACGGCGATTTCCTAGGGCACTCTTGAGGTTAAAAAAACTTTATCAAGGTCACCCCCTAGAGCACTCTTGAGGTTGAACGAACTTTATCTTGGTCATTCTCTATTATCCTTCTATGGGACCTATAGGAATCACTGAAGCGTATGAAGTTGAATGAACTTTATCTAGATCTTCCCCAACGATACTCTTGAGGTTAAATGAACTTTATCTAGATCATTCTATATTATACTTCTATGGAAGCACTATGAACCACTGAAGCGTATCAAGTTGAATGAACTTTATCTAGGTACTTTATACCTACGGCACTCTTGAGGTTGAAAGAACTTTATCTAGGTCATTCTCTATTATACTTCTATGGAAGAACTAGGAACCACTGAAGCGTATCAAGTTGAATGAACTTTATCTAGTCATCCCCTAAAGCACTCTTGAGGTTGAACGAACTTTATTTAGGTCATTCTCATCAAGTTGAATGAACTTTATCAAGGCCATTCCCTAGGGCTCTCTTGAGGTTGAACGATCTTTATCTAGGTCAGCCTCTATTATACTTTGCAGAGACATATACCACTGAAGCGTATCAAGTTGAATGAACTTTATCAAGGCCATTCCCTAGGGCACTTTTGAGGTTGAACGATCTTTATCTAGGTAAGCTTCTACTGTAATTTGTAGAGACGCATAGGAACCATTGAAGCGTATCAAGTTGAATGAACTTTATCAAAGCCATTCCCTAGGGCACTCTTGAGGTTGAACGATCTTTATCTTGGTCAGCCTCTATTATACTTTGCAGAGACGCATAGGAACCACCGAAGCGTATAAAGCTGAATGAACAAAACCTGTTTAAGAGCTTGATAATCTCTAGCTTAAATACATCTCACCGGTTTTGATTAACCATGTATCCAGGAATATTTTCAGAACTATTAATGATGAAAAGTTCTATCATTTACGTAAAAAATAACTATATTTTCGAAAAAGGTATAGCATATGCGAATTGGACTGTATGAATGATCTTATTTGTTGATTGAATAATAGGGATGAGAATGATCCTAATTAGTGATCGGATCGTATGAAGGTGGTAAAAAAGGGTTAAAATGATTACCGGTTAAGGTAGCCCTGAAGGGGTTGTTAACTCATAGCTTATTTATTATAAATTTGGAATAGCATCTATCTATGGGAATGGTTAACGATGATAAAATGACCCTGTGAGTTTACCTAGTTTTACTTCACCGATGTGTTTTGTATAATACACGAGTACCGTTTGAACAGTGTTGTCAATATAAAATATGGTCTAACGTTATAGTATACTAAAAAGTTGATACTAATAGAGATGTAACTGTCAAGAAAAAAATTTTAATAATGAAATTCAGAACAACCTTTAGAAATCCTTGCAAATCAAGTAGTGAGGTGTTAATGAGGATGAACCATCAAGGATCATAAGCACCAATGACCCTAACCACCAGGGATCTCAACCTCCAAAGGTCCTTTATCCCCAATCTCCAAGGAACCCTTGCTCCCAACTTTTTGGCCCCCTCCCTCCCCCTCCCCCACATGTTTTTTTGAATTTTATTTGTTTAACTTGGTATTTTTTTCAACTGTTTTTTTTACAGGGCTAAGAGTGACATAAAACATACTTAAAACAAAAACCACATTTAATATTTTCGAAACTCAAAATAAGAATGGTATAGATATGTTAGTCATGACCTTTACTATTAGAAAAATAATGTTTGTAGTAGTCCTTTTTTTTACTGAATTTTTTTGAACTATGAAATTATTCAACTTTTTTTTACGTATCTTAAAATGACATGAAATATGCTTGTGGCTCTACCAATCGTACTCAATGCTTGCTCATAGACAAGACACGGCTTTCTCACTGGTACTCTATGGCGGGTTATCAACACTACCTAGTTTATTGCATGTATTAAATCAGTATTTTTTACGCAGTGGAACGATAAACACATAAGTCGTATCTTGAAAAAAGTGAAAATGGTGCATTTTAAGAAAGTGTGTTCACATGATAGTGTTATTGTAGTATTGAATGCTGACAATGAGAAGTATTTGAACTATGAAACAAGTAAAAGTGTTAGAACTTTTGGAAATGAATGCGTGCATTGTCATGAAAGTAAGGAATTAAATTTCTTTGGAGTACCAAAAAAATTAAACTCTTATGACGGTGGATATGCGAGATTGAGTTCTCCGGAGATGATCGCACTCAAAGAAAATGCCAACATAGAAATAATAGTTGATGAAGAGGGGCATCTTCCTGCTAGTGCTTGTGGTAACATGTTACCAAGTGTTACACCCCATCGTCAGCTTTTGGGTATTAGCATTCAACGGAACATCAAAAGAAAACATGCATACTCTTCTACTAATATCAAAACCCAAATCTTGTCTACGTGCCGGAACTGTTACCTATGTAAAAATAGTGCTGTAACATTCAGTGAAATTGCCGGAAAATTAAAAAGGGCATTGGTAGAAAATATCACTAAAGAATATAAAGACGAATCGATGAAAAACAAAGTGCCAGCAAACGTTACTACCATTTTTCAAACAGTCAATGAACTAAATAATACCAAAGACAAAACGCATATTGAACCTGTCATTGACACACTAGTAAATAATGTGAATGGCTCAAAATGGAATAATGATTATTCTACTGATTACAGGCTAAGAGAAGTCAATAGCTACAATATCAAGAGAGAACATGGTGAACTATTTTATGGAATAGATTTAAAATGTCCAAAGTTGCTCATGGATATTAATAATGTATCATAATGTATTTTTTGCATTAATATTCTACATGACATTATTTCATTAAAAATAAATCGCAAGTAAGAAACAAACTCTTTATTTTTTTCACCTCTTGGATACACGATGCAGAAATTTCATTCAAGAAATTATGAAAAATTCTAAGCAAGTAAAAATCTCTTTCTTGAAGTCACCTTTTGGATACACAATACGGAAATTTCATTCAAGAAATTATGAAAATATGTGTAAGTAAGTAACAAACTCTTTATTGACTTGACCTTTTGGATACACAATACAGATATTTCATTCAAGAAATTATGAAAAAATTCTAAGTAAGTAATAATCTCTTTCTTGAAGTCACCTCATGGATACACAATGCGGAAATTTCATTCAAGAAATTATGAAAATATTTGTAAGTAAGTAACAAACTCTTTATTGATTTCACATCTAGGATACACGATACAGATATTTTATTCAAGAAAATAGGAAAACATCGCAAGTAAGTAAGAAACTCATTATTGTTTTCACTTCTTGGATACACAATACGGAAATTTCATTCAAGAAATTATGAAAAAATCGCAAGTAAGTAACAAAATCATTATTGTTTTCACTTCTTGGATACACAATACGAAAATTTCATTGAAGAAATTATGAAAAAATTGTAAGTAGGTAACAAACTCTGTGTCGAAGTCAACTCTGGGATACACAATGCAGAAATTTCATTCAAGAAATTATAAAAAAAATTGTAAGTAAGTAACAAATTCTTTCTTGAATTCACCTGCTGGATAAACAAAAAGACATTTCGTTCAAGAAATTATGACAAAATTCCAAGTAAGTAACAAACTCATTATTTTTTTCACGACTTAGATACACGATGTAGAAATTTAATTCAAGAAATTATGAAAATATTCTCAGTAAGTAACAATTTCTTTATTGAAGTCAACTCTTGGATACACAATACGGAAATTTCATTCAGTAAATTATGAAAAAATTGTAAGCAAGTAACAAACCCTTTCCTGAAGTCACCTCTTGGATACACAATGCAGAAAATTCATTTAAGAAATTATCAAAAATTGTAAGTAAGTAGCAAATTCTTTCTTGAATTCGCCTCTTGGATAAACAAAAAAAAAGTTATTTCATTCAAGAAATTATGAAAAAATTCCAAGTAAGAAACAAACTCATTATTGTTTTCACGACTTAGATACACGATGTAGAAATTTTATTCAAGAAATTATGAAAAAATTCTCAGTAAGTAACAATTTCTTTCTTGAAGTCAACTCTTGGATACACAATTCGGAAATTTCATTCAATAAATTATGAAAAAATTGTAAGCAAGTAACAAACTCTTTCCTGAACTCACCTCTTGGATACACAATGCAGAAACTTCATTTAAGAAATTATCAAAAATTGTAATTGTATCAATGGTATTCACGTGATGGTAAGACAGAAAACCTTATTGATTATGTTATAGTAAACCGAAGACTGGCAGGATCAATACAAGATACTAGGGTATATAAAAGTGATTTTTTTGATGTTAAAAGTAAAGATCACCATCTAGCAGTGTTTAGGCTTAATTTAAAGCTGAAATTTGGGAAGGGTAACTATCTTCCGGGAAATTATGTTGTTAGTAGACTCCAGGATGAGAATTTGCGAGAAACTTTCCAGGAACAGTTGAATACTAAACTTGACAATTTGAAATTTTACAATGTGGAAGACGGTAGGAATAATCTTAGAAAAACAATTTGTGAAGTTACTGAAGGTCTCTTAGGGAAGAAAGCTAGGACTGCAGCTAAGAATATTAGTGAAAAAGTTTTATGTTTAATAGAAAGGAGAAGGGACTTGTAAAAGCATTATCTGAGTGATAGATCATATGAAAAAAAAGAATGTAAAGAAAGTGGAGAAAACATTAAAATATGAACTGAGGAGGTGTGAAGTGGAGGCCAAGGATAAAGTTGCTGAGGATCTGGAAGATGCAGCTAGACGGCATAATAGTAAAATATTGTACTGGCACGTTAAAAACTTGAGAGGGTAAATGATTTTCTTAAATATGGTAGCCCTGAGGTTAGAAATAAGTTACAGAAGATTATGAATATGATTTTAGAAAAACGGGAAGTACCTAACGTTTTTAGAAAAATCTTAATTAAGCCACTTTATAAGAAAAAGGTGATAAGAGTGAGTGTAGTAATTATCGAGGCATTAGTCTGGTCTCCTTAGGTAGCAAATTACTTAGTAATATGATACTTTTTAGACTGAGAGATGCTGTAGACAAAGTTTAAAGAGAAGAACAGTGCGGTTGTAGAAAGGGTAGAGGATGTGCCGACCAAATTTTTACTCTTAGGTTAATAATTGAGAAGTGCTAGAGTTGTCAAACACCTTTGGTCCTCAATTTTATAGACTATGCAAGTCGTCCTCGTCTGGGCTGGGAGGACGTTATAAAGAAAGATTTAAAGGAAATGGGAACTTCCTGGGAGGGTGTAAAAAGGGAATTTTGAATAGATTGGGATGGAGGAGGAGCGTGCGTAGCTGTGTTGGTCTCAGGTGGCTTAGTGCTGCCATGAGTTGTTAGTAGTAATGGTATTAGTTTTATGAATTTACCATGATAACGCCATTATAGAGGGCTATATGGCACTTTTGGTTCATTTTGCAATGAAAATACACCAAAAATAGAACTAGCATTTTGGAATAGCAGGGAACTCCCACATGGTTTAGTGATGTTTAAAGTTTCATTTTAGTTTTAGTCGTAATTAATGTAAATCACTTTTATTTTATACGTTTATGTTTTACTGAGGATGGCCTTGGACATAGTGTCGAAATATTGGTTCAAATATAGAATTCCAATGTCTTGCGAAAAAAATTTCCTGTTGTTCTTCTTTTTTTTTAATGTTTATGATGGAAATGCAGTGTGGTCTTTGCCACTAATTGATTCCTTTGTTGCCGAGGAGGTTACAGAACAAGTGAAGGAGATTGTGCAAGCCCCACCCCTCTAAGAAGAACTTGACAAAAACTCTTTGTTGAAAGATTTGTGAAGAGATTTTTACAAAGAACTATAGCTGATTAATTCTGCAATTCCTTCACAGCAAGCCTTTTCTTACCTGGAAAACAGAAAGATTTGCTAAGAATAAATAAAGAGATTGTTTGTTAAGCCAAAAGGTTTAAAACATATTCCATAATTCGAAAAAATTAAAACTAACAAAGTACACAAAACATGTCGATTGATCAAAAATCTTTATTCTCACTCTTCAAGAATTTTGGGCCTTTTATAGCAAGAATTTCTGTAGCAAAAGTCAGCCTTGGCAAAGCAGACGTTAAAATTTCAAGAAAAACTATATTCCTTCCTTTCTAAATTCCCCCTTAAAAAAAACCCTCCTAAACATGAGTTGTCATATATATTTTCTTTCTTGAGTCTATTGCGGTTTTGCAGCGCCACTTTGACTTAATTAAATAAAAAAAAACAAATTTTTTTAACTGAAAATAAGGAGCGACATTAAAACTTAAAATGAGCAGAAATTATTCCATATATGAAAGGGGCTATCCCCTCCTCAACGCCTCGCTTTTTTCGCGAAAGTTTTTTATTGTTTAAAAAAATAAAGTTGTGAGACAGAGTCAAACTTTATCGTAAAGGGTGAGGCGTTGGGAAGCTGACAATCCCTTTGATACAGAAACCAATTTCTGTTCGTTTTCAGTTTTAATGTCGTTCCTTACTTTCGATTCAAAAAATTGTTTTTTTATTTAATTTCTGAACGTTTTTGAATTAATGCAGGTTTTGATTTTGGCTCACCGGACATGAATAATTAAAACGAAAGTTGCATATTAATTTTACTTTTTTGATTAAATGACTTTCTCGAAAGTTGTTTAATTTTTTTTACGAACGTTTTTATTAGTAATAAATATACGTAACTTACGAATTAACTTACGTAACGAACTTCTATATTCGTATATTTTTATTACGTAAATTAGAGGGTTTGTCCCCTAGTCAATACCTCGCTCTTTACTCTAAAGTTCAAATTTTGTTCTAATTCCTTAAGAATGACCCCTTAATCAAAAAGGCCGTTAAGTAGAATAAATAGCTCTTATGAAATTACTAAGAAAACTTTAGCGTAAAGAGCGAGTTATTGACTAGGGGGCAAACCCAATCATATTCGTAATAATTTCTGTTCGTTTTAAGTTTTGAAGTGCTCCTTACTTTCAGTTGACAAACTTGTTTTTTTTTATTATTTAATTTCTTATCTTTTTTTTTTAAACAATGCCGGGAAATCCGGTGCCCCCTTCATAGCAATTTCCCTTCCCCAATGAAAACTTCCTCCATGGGAATATCCTCCCAAGTAACATCCGACCCCCTCCCACGACCAGAATAAATCCCCCCTGAAAATGTCTGTATACTTCCCAATAACCAATGCTATATGTAAACATTTGGCAAAGTTCATAACTTGCAGCCCATCCCCTGGGGACTGTGGGGGACTAATCATCCCCAAAGACATAGTTATTATATTTTTCGACCATTATAAACAAAATAGCTATCTCAAAATTTTGATCGGGTGACTTTGGGAAAAAATGAGCATGGGAGGGGGCCTAGTTACCCTGCATTTTTTTGGTCACTTAAAAAGGGCACTAGGAACTTTTAATTTCCGTTCAAATGAGCCCTCCTGCAATATTCTAGGACCACTGGGTCGATACGATTACTCCTGGAAAAACAAAACAAAAAACAACACATAAAAACGCATCCGTGATCTTTCTTCTAGCAAAAAATACAAAATTCCAACATTTTTGCAGATAGGACCTTGAAAGCTCTACTGCAGGGTTCTCCGATACGCTGAATCCGATGGCATGACTTTTATTTCAGGTTCTATGACTTTTAGGGGGTGTTCCCCCCTTTTTTCGAAATTAAGGTAAATTTTATCAGGCGCGTAACTTTTGATGAGTAGGACTAAGCTTGATGAAATCTATATATTTGAAATCAGCATAAAAGTCTGATTCCTTTGATGTATCTATTGGTATCAAAATTCCATTTTTTTATGAGTTTCGGTTACTATTGAGCCGGGTCACTCCTTACTAAAAGTTCGTTACCACGAACTGTTTGACATTTACTCTCTTTTTAATTTGCATTCTGAGGGCTGTTTATTTTTTATTGGAGCTTTTAGAACTTTTTTTAATGCAATTTCGCCAAGAATACAAAGGTTAGATGTCATTCATATTTGCAGCGTCAGATACATCCTAGTAAAAGACAAACCTCATAGTAACCTAGTCCACAGTAACTGAAAATATTAAAACCGGTTAAGAAAACTTCAATCTTCTGTAAATATTTGCTGACAAATAAAGCAGATGTTCGATATTAACAAGATTTTGGCGATAAAGCAGCACATTAGCTTTTGGGCAACAGTGTTTTATGTTTTGCAGGATTTTATGTGGTGGGGCCACCACCAACTAGCCCCACGAGTCCCTCTTATCGCACTTTTTTCCTCAAAATTATCCGATTAAAATTTTGAGATAGCCATTCTGTTCGGCATAGTTGAAAAGTCCAGTAACTACGCCTTCGGGGATAACATGCCCCCAAAGCTCCTGGGGAAAGGTCTATAAGTCATGTAATTTTCCCATTGTTTACGTACTGTATTTGTTATTGGGAATTATACAAACATATTTCAAGGGGGGAGGGGCTGAATTTTCTGTTAGGGGATTTTTCATGGGTATAACTTTCCGTGAGAAGAAAACTTTCCGGGGGGTGAACTTTCCAGGGGAAATTTTACAGTGGGGGAATTTGCCATAAAACCTGAAGAAATCATTTTTATTTGTCTTACTTTCTCTTTGCTGACTCAATTTTGCATGTTGAGATGTTAAGAAGAATTATCCGGGGAATTTTTACCGGGCTGGAGTTGTCTAGAGTAGTGTTTTATAGGGGGGGGGGGTCCACGGAAAAAAATCTCCATGGCCATGGGAGAGTTTTCCTTGGGATAGATTATCCAGAGGGCATTTTCTGCGGTAGCAACTTTCTACAAGGAGGTTAGGGTAGGGGGGAATTTGCGAGAAGAATCTTCCACGGAGGGAGTGATTTCCCGCATGATTTAAAAATAATCAGACATTAAAGTCATTTTCAAATGAAGTGTGCTAAGAAAAATTTTTCAGCCATTACCGTCCACAAGAAATTTCCTGGGGGGGGGAACTTTCAGCTAAAATGAAATTGTCTGGGGGAACTTTCCCTGATGAGGGTATTTTATATGGGAAGAACTTTCCTCCAGGAATTAAGGAGCAATGCTGCTCCATAGTAACCAAAAGTGAAGGAACAGAATATTGATAATAATAGATACATCAAAAGAATTGATTTTTATGCTGATTCAAAACATATAAAATTCATCAAGTTTAATGTTACCCATCAAAAGTGACGAGTCTGAGAAAATTTTCCTGCTTTTTGGCAAAGTAGAGCAACACCCCAGAATCATCAATTGATCTTACTGAAAATCACACCATCAGATTCAGCATATCAGAGAATCATACTGTAGAGCTTTCAACCTCCTATATACAAAAATGTGCAATTTTGCATTTTTTGCCAGAAGAAAGATCAGGGATGCGTGTTTGTTTGTTTTTTCTCAAGGGATGGTTGTATTACACCAGTGATCCTAGAAGATCGAAAGAGAATATTCATTTGTTCGGAAATCAAAAGTTCCAGTGCCCTTTTTAAGCGAAAAAATATTGGAGGGCAGCTAGCCCCCCTCCCACGCCTCTTTTTCCCCAAACTCGATCGAAATTTTTAGATAGCCAGTTATTTTTAGCATAGTCAAGAGATCCGATAACTATTTGTTTGAGGATAACTTGACCCCCCGCAGTTCCCGAGGAAGGGTTGCTTGCTATGAACTTTGCCCATTCTTTACATATAGTATTGGTTATTGGGAAGAACACCAATATTTTTTAAGGAGGATTTTTATTCCCATTTCCAAGTCAAGGTATCTTGCATCATGCCATCGAGGATGAAATCCAAGATCTCTATGATAGAGACATAAACTTGCTTAACATTGAATGGATCTGTGCTAAATTTGAAAATATGAGTTCTTTACTTCCAAATGAAAGAATATTTGTATTATCTTTACTTTGAGAGCAAAGTAGTGGAAAATCAAC
The DNA here is from genome assembly GCF_049724085.1 of Artemia sp. Qi Xiang Cuo. NCBI lineage: Eukaryota > Metazoa > Arthropoda > Branchiopoda > Anostraca > Artemiidae > Artemia > Artemia sp. Qi Xiang Cuo. The sequence continues at coordinate 7,874,745 of NC_142810.1, forward strand.
ATTATTGAAAACAATGTTTGGTATTAGTAGTAAGGGTGTACACAGTTTCAAACTTACATGAAAACTTCACCTGAGACAGTGTGGTTTGACGTGCACATTGCAAAAAAGCGATCAATCCTTTTATATTATAGACCTATAAAGGGAATAAACACGTTTTGAGACTATAATTGAGATTATATAACGCAAGCAGACTGATTTTTGCTATTGATTGAAAAAATACATGGAATTACACAAGATTATACAGTGTGGTTTGACTTGTACATTGCAAAAAGCGACCAATCCTTTTATATTATATACCTATAAATTGAACAAACACGTTTTGAGAGTATAATTGAGATTACTTAACGCAAGCAGACTGGTTTTTGACGCACTTTCATCATAACATTTTTTTTTACCTCTACACCTTTTCAAAGAGAGTGAGTATCCTCTCACACCTATGTTCCCTTGGTACCTTTCCATAAAAAGGGATAAAAAAACATGTCTTTAGCAACTTCGTTCATCATGATAGTGTATAAGGTTTCAATTGCACATGGAATTACACAAGAATATACAGTGCAGTTTGACGTGCACATTGCAAAAAGCGACCAATCCTTTACCTATAAAGTGGTCAAACTAAGTCCAGTTTTGGATCAAAAAATAAACTATGTCCGTAAAATCTGAGCTAATAAGGGTTTTTGACCGTAAACTCTAGTTTTTTGTAAGAAAATTATGGAAAATATAATTCTCTGGTTCAAATGTGAAACCTAAGTCCAGTTTTGGATCTAAAAATAAACCATTTCCGCAAAATCTGAGCTAATAAGGGTTTTGACAGTAAACTTTATTTTTTGTAATGAAATTAGGGCAAATACAATTTGTTGACTCATATGTGACACTTAAGTCCAGTTTTGGATCGAAAAATAAACTATTTCCATAAAATATGAACTAATAAAGGTTTTTAGCCGTAAATTCTAGTTTTGTGTTTCCTTAAAATATGAGCTAATAAAGGTTTTTGTCCATAAAATCTAGTTTTTTGTAAGAAAATTATGGAAAATACAATTCTCTGGTTCAAATGTGAAATCTAAGTCAAGTTTTGGATAAAAAAAATAAACTATTTCTGAAAAATCTGAGCTAATAAGGGTTTTTGACCGTAAACTCTAGTTTTTTGTAAGAAAATTATGGAAAATACAATTCTCTGGTTCAAATGTGAAACTTAAGTCCAGTTTTGGATCGAAAAGTAAACTATTTTTGTAAAATCTGAGCTAATAAGGGTTTTTGACCGTAAACTTTAGCTTTTTTTAAGAAAATTATGGCAAATACAATTCGTTGGCTCAAATGTGAAATTTAAGTCCAGTTTTGGATCAAAAAATAAACTATTGCCGTAAAATCTTAGCTAATAAAGTTTTTTGACCGTAAACTCTAGTTTTTGTGTTTCCTTAAAATATGAGCTAATAAAGATTTTTGTCCGTAAACTCTTGTTTTTGTCAGAAAATTATGGAAAATACAATTCTCTGGTTCAAATGTAAAATTTAAGTCCAGTTTTGGATAAAAAAATAAACAATTTCCGTAAAATCTTAGCTAATAAGGGTTTTTGACCGTGAACTCTAGTTTTTTGTAAGAAAATTGGGGAAAATACAATTCTCCGGTTCAAATGTGAAACTTAAGTCAAGTTTTGGATTGAAAAATAAACTATTTCCGTAAAATCTGAGCTAATAAGGGTTTTTGACAGCAAACTATAGTTTTTGTAAGAAAATTATGGAAAATACATTTCGTTGACTCATAGGTGAAACTTGAGTCCAGTTTTTGATCGAAAAATAAACTATTATCTCAGAATATGAACTAATAAAGGTTTTTGGCCGTAAACTCTAGTTTTTGTGTTTCCTTAAAATATGAGCTAATAAAGGTTTTTGTCCGTAAACTCTAGTTTTTG